>NC_057805.1:133507589-133713411 GCF_018294505.1 Triticum aestivum | reverse complement strand
CGTGGAGGGCTGGATGAACAGGACGAACCCGTGGAGGGTTGGATGAACAGTAGACGTTGGAGGGCTGGATGAACAGTAGCCCGTGGATGGGTGGTTGAATAGGAGCCCGTGGAGAGGGCTGGTTGAATAGTAGCCGGTGGAGTAGCGCACGGTGGAGGCTGGATGAACAGGAGCCCGTGGATGAATAGTCGCAGGTGGAGGCTGGAGGAGGTCGACGCAGTATCCCGTGGAGGCTGGACGGGGTCGACGGTGGAGATGAACAGTATCTCGTGGAGTCCCATTTTGCGGTACGCCACACCCCTCCCGATGAACAGGACCCCCGTTTCGACCGTAGCGCTCCAACACAAGTTTGTTTCCTCCGTTTCGCGGTACGCCACACCCCTCCCGATCAACAGGACCCCGTTTCGACCGTAGGAGGTCCAACACAAGTCCATTTCCTCCGTTTTGCGGTACGCCAGACCCCTCCCGATGAACAGGATCCCGTTTCGACCGTGGCCGGCGAACATAAGGCCGTTTCCTTCGTTCTGCGGTACGCCAGGCCTCGTTTCCATCGGCTGTTCCGTCCAAGCCGGTTGGCTCCCACGCATTCTGTTGCCTCCCGATGAACACGACGCATTCCGTTGCCTCCCCATGAACATGACGACAACGCTGTTTCTCCATTCCAACCCAGCCATGTACACGAGCCCTGGCCGTATGTATGCGCGAGTAGGCATTCGAGACCCCGCCCGTATGTACGTACGTGGCCGTATTTTCTTTCTTGCACACTGGCCGCTGTACGTACGTGTACATGCTACGTGCGCGCCTGTACTACGACACGTGCGCGCCTCTACATCGACCAGTATGTACGTACACGTTCGCGACCAGAATGACAACGCTACGTATGCTTCGACCAGGTGGGTCCCGACTGTCAGGCACTTCCTTGCATGCGAAGATGTAGCTGGTGGGTCACAACAGTCAGGGGGGTGAATCATTTTTTTTGCCCGGACGCACTTCCTTCCGTGCGAAGATGTAGCTGGTGGGTCCCAGCAGTCAGGGGGGAAATGTTTTTTTCATGAAATACGGTGGCCCGTCCGATGGGTCCCTGCTGTCAGGTGGAGGAATAATTATTTTGCGTGTAATAAGGAGGCACTTCCTTGCGGCTGCCGTGGACCCAGCTGTCAGCCTCTCCATGTACAGTACTCTTCCGATGGAACTCGGTCGTTGACCACATTGACCACGCCGCGTCGAGAGCACCATGGCGGTGGACGACGGCGAGGCCTAGGAAGGGGACGACGCGGAGCCGGGGAGGACGCGGTGGTGGATACCCATGCGGAGAGGAGTACGAGGGTTCACTGGTTCGGCTGCGGTGTGAGGCTGCCATCGCCGCATAATAACTGGGGGTGTGGGTGAGTGGAGGGATGGCCTGGCCAGCGGTGGGAGTAGTAGGGGGCGGTGAGGCCTCCGCGGCAGCAGATCCGGCCACGGGAGGCAGGAGCAGGCGGCACGACCGGCGCTGCTTTGGGCGGCTGGAGCAAGAAGACCAGAGGTGGAAGAAGCATGACGGCCGTTGGATGGACATCGTACGGTCACTACAGCTAGAATCGTTTATATTGACTAAGTTGACAAAGCCCTTGGTACGCGTCAACTTAGTAGGCCCACAGGTCAGCTTCCGAAACGGTGCGCCCCAGATGTCAGGGGGAGGAATCATTTTTTGGGCGGGTGAAGGTAGAATATCCGAGATTGAAGAAGAAGCACGGCATCCGTTGGATGGACATCCAACGACTAGTGCTGCTAGAACCGTGTGTTGACTATAAGTTGACAAAGCCTTGCATACGCGTCAACTCTTTTTTTTAGGGGACGCGTCAACTTAGTAAGGCCACAAGTGTGTGGCAGAGAACTTATAGCCCATTTGAGATTTGTAAGAATGTGCAACCAATTTTTGAATTCTAATGGAATTTACTACAGCCCATTTACAGTTTGTTAAAAGTACAGCCCATTTCAACCAACCGTTCAAAACAGAATTCAATAAAATTTCCCACATTTTGATGGGATCCGAAATATTTTTATCCCAAAATTTCTAGTCAGATTAAATACAATTTCAATATAAATTTATATTACGTAAAAATACAACGAAACATTGCGCTCGCAGCAATTAATGAAATTACAATTTTCAATATCCAAAAATAATATTTTATAAAGTAATTACGCGTTTGGTGCATTTTTTATAATCACTGCCTAGTTTTTATAATTACATCGCATTTATTATTTCTTAAAGCCCATTTTCTTGTTAAGCCTAATGCATCCCTCCTAGGAAAGATTTGCAGCCCAGCGGGGCGGAGAATCACAACTTGACCTTGCCTGGGTATTCCTGAAAAAAAGTATAGCTGGGCTAGCCATTTTCAGCTTGAAAAAAATTAATATCTGGGCTGGATATCTGGCCTGGGATAGACGGGCCACAGCCCGCCCAGTTAATACCTGTAGCGATGTTTTCGTTGTTGTTCAGAGGAGAAAAATTAATATCTGGGCTAAACATCGCTCAAGAAAAACTCTGCAGTGCTCACACCTCAAAAACACAAATACTGCTCGAGCTGCTTGGTCCCAGCTGTCGGCCGCTTCTTGTGCAATTCTCTCGTTTATTGACTACATAGGTTGACAATGGTGTGGGACCGTGATGTCAGGAAACTAGGAGGAAGCAAATTTTTTTATAGTTTTATATACTAATAAGGAGGCACTTGCGTACGTGCGGCTATGGCCCTGGTGGGTCCTCACTGTCATCCTCTTCAAGTAAAGTCATCTCCTCATCCTCATGTCCGTTGACCATGTTGACAATGCAAGATGGCGGCGCCACGGCGAGTGCAACAACTCGAAGGACGACGAAGAGGGCCTCGCGGTCCCTACGGATGGTCTGATACAGCGCCCGCTGCTCATTCGGGAAGCCAGGATCATTGGGCCACATGTCCGCGACGGCATTGTCGTTCGCTTGTTCACCGGTGCTTGTTGAGGAGACGGAGGTTGCAGCACAGGTCCTCCTGCGCTGGTAGCTCTTCCGCCATTAGGGCGTCGAAGTGCGGCCGCACCTGCTCTATGGTGAACACAGCATGAACCGGCTTGGACAGTGGCGCCGGCCCCTGGTTGGAAGCTACGTCCATCGTCTGATTGTCGTCGCTCAGCTCGGCGAGCTAGCTGGCGAGCAAGCATGTCCGGCTGCTGAACCGACCCGCTGCCAAGCACGAGTCTGACTACCCTGGCCCACCCAGACCGCCTCCCTCACCCGCGCGCGCTTTCCGCCCGAAACGGTCAGTGCCGCCTGCCCCGTTTCCCGGTGCAGGCGATTGCTCCGCCTTCAAACGACACAAGTGCCGTCCGTCCGTCCTTCTGCCGCCCACATTAATGATACGCGGTTGTCGAGGCGGCTACTCCAGCGCCACACGTCCGTCCCTCCGCCGCCCACCATTGCTATATAAACTGCTGCGCCGACCATAGCCGCAGTCATCCGCATCCGTTCCCTTTCTCCTGTCCACATCACTAATGCCCACCATGGCTTCCTCGCGCTCCAGTGCTCTTCGGGACGGGCGAACGACGGACCACAAGGTGATGGCAGCCATTGCTGCCGACTGGCTGGCCGGCAGGCAGCCGGAGGACGACGACGTCCCAGTGGAGAACATGGTAGTCGATGATCCGGCGCCAACCCCCTCCTCTGCGCCATCCTTGCCGGTGCATTCCACCATGACCATCAGTGAGTCCCGTGCCCAATATATGGACACAGCGAGGCAGAAGCGTGAGGAGCAGTTCCGGGAGGCGCAGGCTGACGCCACCTACAACCACCATCTCCTCCAGGAGCACCTCCAGGCGGAGGAGCAGATCGCCGCGGAGCGGGCGGAGCAGGAGGCGCTGCTCGACTCGTACCGCTCCGCCTGCGAGGGCCGCCTCGAGCGCTGGCGGTACCGCATGCGGGTGGCGGAGGCTATGGCCGCCTACAAAGAGGGCGATGAAGCGGGCGAGGCGCTGTTTGGCGAGACCGAGGACGAGGCAGAGGACAATGCCGGCTCCGACGATCCCCACTCCGCTGGCGTCGACGAGGCCCCGCGACGCCAACAACGAGGCAGAGGACACCGCCGGCTCCACCGAGGCCCCACCCTGCCGGCAACGACGGGGAGGATTTCCCCCGCTCTGCCGAGGCGCTGCCCGCTGGCAACGAGACAGAGGACATCGCCTGCTCTGCCGAGGCCCCGCCCCGCTGCCAACTAGGCCGCGCCACACAGAAAACGAGGAAGAGTAGAACACGGTAGGTCGCCGCCGCTCGGGTCCAAGTAAGGCCACCGCTGCTACCCTCCGGTTGAAGCCAAGCTAGGCGGGTTGACCACTGACGGCCGGTTAGCTTCTTGGCAGCGACGTGGAGTCGGAGAGCTATGTTGGAGAAGGACGCTGCTTCTACTTAACTGCTGGTGCAGTTGGCTGACTGACACATGGGCCCAATAGGCATCTGGGCCACATGTCAGTTACGCAACTGCACCTGCAGTTAAGTCACTGAAGCTTCTGTTCGGCTCAGCCGGACACAGGTGGGTAGCTTTGGTTAATTAATTATACCTCCAGCGCACCCCTTTTTAGTTGAAGAATGTATGAACTGTAATGAAATCCAGCATGTTTATATGAAATCCGACCGTGTATGAATGAATTTATTTTGATTAGTTCGAATTCTTGTATCACTGGCATTGGATGAACATGCAAAACAATACGTACTAGCATTATTCCCAGGGTAATCACCTCGTTTGCAGCAGTTTCACATGTACTCCCTCCGGTCCTTTCTAGTCTGCATACAAGTTTTGTCTGCAGTCAAAGTATCTCTACTTTGACCAATCTTATAGAAAAAATTATGCACTTTCACAATGTGCAAAGTAAAAAGGAACAGAAGGAGTACAAAGAGTTTGAGCAGCTTTTTAGCGTTCCTGTACATTGCAATCAAACACACAGGCCTGGCAATTCATAGTACGGCCCACACTATGTACGGCGGTGAAGAAGAAGGGGTCAGAGGCCCTCCCGCGCCGCCGCTGGGTGAAAGTGAACAGCTGCACCAGTAGTGGATTCCCTCCCTCGCCGACGGCGACAGCGTTAAGCCTCCTTCCCTTCCTGGCGGATGGATCATGCCGGTTCTTTGACCAGCAGTGAGGGGAGAGAGAGAGGCCAACGAAGTCTTGTTTAGATCTGGAGAGGGTGAGAGAGTGTGAAGAGAGCATCTACAAGCAGACCAGCAGTGAGGGGAGAGAGAGAGGCCAACGAAGTCTTGTTTAGATCTGCAGAGGGTGAGAGAGTGTGAAGAGAGCAACTACAAGCCGTGAGGCTCCAGCGTGTATATATATACTGGTGAGAGTGTGAAGAGTGCAAACCCTAGAAAACAAGCGCCGAGGCTGCAGCTAATCGTATAGCTCCGTATCCATCCATTTTACCTAGTCAAAGAATCCTCCTGGCACGAATTATGCTCAAGTGTAGTTATCGAACCCGAGACCTCAAGTTTGATGAGCGGACAGACTAACCAGCTACACAACCCTCCCGTTATGTTCAACAAGAGAAAATAAACTTTTATACGTTCCTGCATTCGTGTGACAAGCATGCCGTGCTTTTTTTGTGTGGGAGTCATTGGGATTTAAATCATAATCGTGTCATGTGGCTTTGGTGGTAAGACTATCCACAGTGGCGCAGAAATAATGCAGCCTTAGTCACCTTACCTCTCTCCACGTAGTACGTTGGGTCACACCAGTCAGAGGGTGAAACAAACAAATTAATAAGAAAAAGTAAAAGCGCCAGCGGTGTATCTTACCTCACACATCTCGCTACTGCTCGGGAACACTGTCCAATTGATCCCTCTATTCGCTCACATACTATTTTAAGCGAATCCTTATTATAACATGCACACAATTTTCGGCACTTGTATTTGACCTAAGTCAATGTGCCACCGTATCTCGTACAACTCCCTCCATTTTAGATGTAATAAGTCACGTTAGAAGGTGCAGCGGGACCAAGGTGCAAGCAGATTGGAGGAGAAGGAGAAACTTGACCGGTCATTCCTCCAATCAAAGCCCTGATTTCTGTCTCTAAACGCAACAATTAATCCAAACAACAAAGAGATGCCGTTTTAGCCACCATGCAGGGCCACGTATTAACTCGCATGCAAGCCGACTTTGATTTCTTGAGTGATCAGCGCGTAGTTGCGCTCCATGCATTGGGTTTCCGGGGGAGATAACAAGGCAGAGTAAGGAGCGTTTGGTTACATTGCTTAGGCTGGTCATAGTGGTGAGTAACTTGGACTAGTAACATGCATATGTTACTAGTCTATGTTACTACTACGCGAAGTTTGCCGTCGGAAGCGAGCCGATCTGGCTCTCCTGAGCTACCAAGGTTTTTCTAGCCCACCCAAGCTAGCTGGCCCACAAAATCTAACATATTTTAATAGTTCCAAATGCCTAACCTTGCCCGGCTATGCTATAAGCTGTTCTTGCTAAGGATCCAAACGCTCCTTAAGTAACAACGCTCGCTAGCAACGAGGCCGGGAGGGGATTGAGATGCAAAGTTAATGGACGACGTCTAAACATTTTGGGAATATCTGATTTCCGTAAGATGACTTAACACCTAGACGGAGGGAGTACTAATCCTCAGTCCAGGTTTGATGGAATATTCGTCACCTCTTCTTTTCTTGTACGTACTCCATTTGTATCTCACTTCCTGTGGCTTCGTACTCGCACGATTCTCCTATTCAATGAACCTGTGTGTGTGTGTGCATGTGTGTGTGTGTTTAACAGCATGTGTGTGTTAGAGAGATCGACAGATCGACCTACTCCTACATAGAGATGGTGTGTAGTGTACGATTTTAGCCGCGAGAGTCGGTGCATCCTCTCCTTTCCGGGCGTCCGGTAGGGATAGGCGGACAGCTGCCACGCCCACTCCTGACCAGCCTGGCCCACCCAAAGCCCCTCCATCGCCCGCGCGCGCTTCCCGCCCCAAACAGTCAGCGCCGCTCCAAAGAATCAGTGCCGCATTCATGCCCGGGCAGAGCGGATGCGACCTCTCACTGGCGCCTGCGTTGAAGGGAGAAGCGGATTCAAGAGTGATGGTTGCTTCGTCCATCCAACTTACTGTTGGGTCTATGTGATTTGACAGCTCATTGGTCATTATTACTGAGGTGGTAGGACTGCTGGATGTCCCACGCTTTCGGCAAAAGGAGGTACTACTAGATTACAATTTTCTCCATTCTTACGGCGGAGGAGTGCAAGAGCAGTGAAAACACGCAAGCTCAGTGATTACATGGCCCACCTCACACTATCACCATATTTTCTGGACACCGTGCGACACCTAACTCTTTACATAGTACTCCCTCCGTTCCTAAATATAAGTCTTTGTAGAGATTCCACTAGGTGGACTACATACAGAACAAAATGAATGAATCTACACTTAAAATGCATCTATATACATCCGTATGTGGTTCATGGTGAAATCTCTACAAGGACTTATATTTAGGAACGGAGGAAGTACTAGTATAGTATGTACTTTAATTTATCAGCGAGATAGTACAATGCTATGAAGCTTCCAGCTTCTATTACATGTATCTTGCGTCCAAGGTTGCCCGTTGCAACATTTCGTCAAATACAAAGGAGACTAACATGCATGCTATTGCATCTCAATGATTGACAGATCATAGCAAATATCGGTTGCTCAAAAAGATCATAGCAAATATGTACTCCCTCCGTTCCAATATAAGTGTCTCAACTTTATGCAGGGGGTGTTTGTTTCCAGGGACTTTTTAGTGTAGGGACTAGAAAAAGTCCCTCTTAGAGACTTTTTAACCAAAAAGGAGGGACTACTAGGGACTAAAACTTGCTTTTTGGGATTTAATGAAGAAGACTCTCAAGGAGAGTCTTTTTTGGGACTTTTCCAACAATGCCCCTCCCTGCACCCATTGCCCCGCCGCCCCATGGTATTGTTTGGTTGTTATTTTTCTGTATACTGGGGGTAACATGGTCATTCAATAACCTCTAGGGAGGGACTAGGGACTTTTTACTCCCTGAAAGCAAACATGGAGGGACTTTTTAAGGAGTAGGGACTTTTTAGTTGGGACTAGAAAAAGTCCTAGGACTTATGAACCAAATAGGGCCTCAATATGGACTACATACGGAGCAAAATGAGTGAACCTACACTCTAAAATACGTCTATATACATCAGTGTTTGGAGTATGTACTAGTAGTTTATATTGAAATCTACTAAAGGACATATATATTCCAAACAATATGATAATCTCTCTAACCAAGGTAGTAGGGACGAGGAGTAAACAGAGGGAGTAATAAAATTTTCTCCTCGTCCCGCAAGCCATCGCGCGCGTGGGCGAGGGAGCGGGCGTAAGGCGTACAGTACTACCACTAGTAAGCAAGCTTCACCTCATCCTGCGAGCCACCGCGGCCGTGGGCGGGGGAGACGGCGTACTAAGCAAGCTTCTCCTTGTTCTGCGAGCTTACGGACACATCAAAAGTACTCCAGTGTATAGAGCCTTGCCTCTAAGGTAGGACCCACATGGTTTTCCTCTTCTTTAACATAACGTGTCAAGTCGCAATTTGTTTGTTCACCCATGGTAGACGATCCTCCCTCTATCAAGTGGACAACCAGTACACGTGTCAAATTACCACATGGGCTGCCTTTTCGTACAGAAATGAGCTCCACCGTGTACCCGCGCGGGTGTGGTTGGGAAAGAGACGGGAGTACGTGCGCCGTGCGTGCACCTCTTCTCTTCATGCACGTCGCCCACCTACGTGGGTGTGTGTGAGAGAGATACAAACCTAGACAAATGGCTTGTGCGTTCGTGAGTGTTTTTTGTTTTGGGGGGGGGGGTTGATTTCGTGAATGTATTTGTGGGAATATGTGTCGATGACATCTCAAACAAAATTTTGCATGCAATGTGTGTGAAATGGAGGCCTATCCATATCATATATAGAGGGCCGGGTGACCCACGAGAAGAGATGGAGGGGTCATAGATATCGATAGAGTCGAACAGAGGATCAAGTGGGTGGGTGCGAGATCGATGAAGAGAGCCATCGAAATTGTGTGTGTGTGCAAGTCAAAGATATAGGGCGACTGACCTACCGGAACGTCAGAGGGCACATGTCAAGTTTGTGTGTGGCAGGGAGACATGACTAGAGTGCTCGATGTATCGGTGTGTGTGTGTGGGAGGGGGTGGGGGAGGGGTAGGCAGAGGCCTAACAATAGAGCTAGAACGGCTCGTATATGTGTTGAGAAGGAGAGACCCAGCTATGTCTTGAGGGAGATCGGTCGACATCCATACATAACTGAAGGACGGGAAATAGGATGGGACAGAGAAAGAGAGAGAGAGAGAGAGAGAGAGAGAGAGAGAGGGAGGGAGGTAGAGGGGTAGAGTGCTGGATGGGTGATGGAGTTGCTTCTCGAAGATGGTGGGAGAGGCCTACTAGACAAACTGAGGGTGGAACTGCAATATTATCAATAAGAGTGGGGATGTGTTTTTGTGTGTGCCTGTGCGTGATAGATCTGTCGGGGCGCATCCATGGATGATGAAGGGGAACCATGTGTTTGGTAAGCAAACCTAACTAGATTGGTAGATCAATTGTTGTTTGTCGGAGGAAGGGAGAGACATAACTAATGAGGTAGATCGATCGACGCGTGGGGAAAACGAGTTATAAGGACCTAGCTAGCTATATGTATAGCGGGAGATCGGTCGGTGTACGTCCATTCGTTAGAGGCAAATAAGGCCCGGCGAGACGGATAGACAGAGAGAATGGAGCTAGGAGGTGGTGCGAGAGGCCCAGCTACTAGCTAGATAGTTGGAGGAATGTGCGGTTGTGAGATCAATGAAAAGAGGGGCGAGAGTTTACACGTGTGTGGGACCGTATGAGAGACACGAGGCAAGGACACATAAAGGAGGAGATTGAAGGTGCGTGTGTATGTTGTAGGCAGACATCGCTAGAGAGGTTTATCGATTGGTGTGTGTGGGAAAGGAGTTGTGGAGACTCTGGGAGAATGACCTAAAGAAAAAATGAATGAATGTGCGCGATGGATAGAATGCTGAGGGAGGGGGAGGGCGAGGAGGGCGTGTGCATGCACGAGAGAAAGTTAGTGGTAGCTGCAAAGGTTAGAGGATTGTGTGGGTGTAAGAGACTAACACAGATCATAATTTGATATGAAAGTGGATTCATATATTTGAATAGGAGATCATAGTGTTTTAAGCATATGCATGCATGAATATAGCGGTGATGGTTGTGCACATGTTATACCATGATGTGATAATGCATGGCGTTTGCAACTCACAGCTAAATGTGGAACAATCTAAACCATACTATACATCGAACAATCTCACATTTTATTTGAATTTGTGATAATGTGTGGCGTTTGCAGCTTACAACTAAATACCGAACAATCTAAACAATACAATATATCAAACATTCTCACATTTTATTTGAATTTGTGATAATGTGTGGTGTTTGCAACTCACATCTAAATACTTGTAGGCGTAGGGGGCGAGACACCATACATGATGTGGTAAACACATTATACATATGAGACATGGTTTAGATTATGAAGATCTAGCTAGAGCTTGAAATGTACTGTGATTTGAAATCAACATAAAGTGGATTCAAAAAATCGAGTTCGAGTTCATATAGTACACATAGTTCATATGTAACTCGAGACTAATCATGTGGTGTGCTGTGAAGATAATACACAAACGATGGTTTAACTTGACAATAATGATGATTGTAGATCTTATTAAAACAGAGAAAAGAATTCAAATGCTTTGACTTCACAACAATCATTATTGTAGATCTTATTCTAATAGAGAAACGAATTCAAATTTAGTTCATATTGAAGCGGTAGTATATATGTTTGGAATGCACTAAAACGTTCATTTGAGTAGTAGGTTGCATGCATTATACACGTAGCGAAATATTTTAATTGAACATAACATGAATTCAAAGTTTTGAATGACATTTGTAGTGCGAATTGATTTGGTACAGTACACGTTAGGCTTGTCCGGAAATTTCAACCCGCGCCTTGTTAGCCCGAAATATTTAAGATATATCTTTGTCTCGTTGTGCTCCGACAACACCCTCCATCTCAACCCGCGCCTTGCTATTCCAAAATTACAACGCGCGCAAAAACACCCACCTCCTGTGAAATCCCGACACGCGAAATGCCCATGATACCCCTGAACCGAAAGAACAGGCTCAAATCGATAGGGGTACTTTCGTAACTTACCCCACATTTCAAACAAGCGCGTCCCTAAGCCATGGTTCCCCACTCCCATCCCATCCGCCCACCCATTCATACACCGAGGCCGGGAAAATCCGCGAGGCCCCACACCCTCCTCCGTCCGCCACCCAGCCGGAGCCTCTTCCCCAACGACGTCGTCCACAGCAACACCTCAACGTCCCTCATCCACCGTAGCGGATGAGGATACGTCGTCGATCTGGTCGTCCCGCCGGTTCAGCCACCCCGTCCTCCACCTCCAAGGAGCTGCCCCGATGTTCCCCTCGTCTTTCGCGCCACCTCCATTCCCACACCGCCGTCTTCACCTGCACCACCGGAAGAGAATCATCATCACCGTTTCCTCGGATGAAGCTGCGACCTAATCGGTGCCACCAAAGAGGTTGTACACTAATCGCCGCATTTTCTTCTCAATTAGATCTCACGGTGCTGCCGGCGCTCGGTCCCAAGCCGACACGGCGCGGCTCCATCCACGGCGGCGTCGTCGGCCACTTCCTCCACGGCGTTGCTCCCTCGGCGGTGACGTCCACAGCAGTAGGAGCTGCTGCTCCTTTAGCTCTCGCTCGCGCTGCTGCTCTGCTCTTGGTCCTGGTCCCCTGCCTGGTCTGCTCTTGCTCTTGCTCTTGCTTGTGATGCTGCTCCGATTTAGCTACACTTCAGTCGACTGAATTGACTTTTGGGTCAGTCGATTTTCAGGGGGTGGGGGGTGCTCGTCGGAGTTAAGGAAGAACCAGCCGCAGCGGGGAGGGGGGCTCACCGGAGAGGTAACCCACTATCTATCTTAGGGTTCAGGATGGGGGCGGTGGTCGCCGGCGATGGTGGGGTGGTGGCGTGGGGATCGCTAGAGAAAAAGCTCGGGACGGGGGGGCTAGAGGGATTGCCGGGGCGGCGGCGGACCAGCGGTGGGGAGTGTTTTCGGGCGGGCGGGGCGGTGCACCGCCCGCTGTGGGCGGCGGGGGGGCAGCTGTTTGGCCGGTGGTGGCTGGCAGCTCAGGGGTGGAGGTTGAAGATGAACTACACGCCCTTGATTTCGTATCCGATGGCTGCAAAATCGACTGACCAGAGATGAAAACGCCAGTCGACTGACGTGTAGCCTCACCTCTAGTGCGTTCAGTTTCGACAGTAAAATTCAGTTTCAACAACAAAATTCAGTTTCGACAGTTAAGTTCAGTTTCGACAGTTAAATTCAGTTTCGACGGTTAAGTTCAGAGATGAGCGGCTGATGTATTTTACATCTAGCACTTTGTGGTTATGTATTTTACGTCATCTATTGGAGATGCTATTAGAATTCCACTCAGGTTAACGTTGTCTCTCTTGTCCTGCTTCAGCCTCGGCGTCGTACAACTCACCGGAGCTGCTCCAACGACGAAACCCTCCATCACAGCGGAGCAGTACCTCGGGCTCTATCTCCAGACGCCTAAGATCTTCTTCCCCTCCTCCGACAGCCAAGTCAACCGGAGCATCCTCACCGGCCAACCCAATCACGTTGAGATCGACATGGCTTCGGCAAAGAGGTTGTACACTTGTTGCATCTCTTTTTTACTCTACATGTTATATATATTGTCCACTGAGCACACGGAGTAACGGGAAATACGATTATTTTATCCTACTATATGACAAGCAGTGAGGTACCAGGCAACTTAGCTATCCGTGATGGACTCTCTTGAACGCCATCATTATTTATCCCTGCGCGTTTGAGCTGTGCATTTGTCGATGGCCCTGGGAGCTGAGCTAGTAGGGCAGTGGCCTGGGTCCAAAGTAATAGAAATAGCACAAAAACATTTTTTTAGTGTAGGCTTTTCCTTGCTCAAGCCTACCTACTAGAATCGCCAGTGCTTGAAAGGAAAAGTGAATGAAAAACTTAGGAATTGGAAAGTTTCCTATGGTACTACTTTTCATGAATTTGGTGCAAACGAATGGAGCAAAGGAAAACTGTAGGATTTGTTCCTTTAGTGTCTCCTTGAAATAAAAACCATAGGAATTTTAATTTCCACTTGTCCTCCTTTTCAAATTCCTATTCATGAAGCACAAGACTAAGAGATAGTAGCATAATAGCATTATAACCGTACATTTTCTTGTGGTTTGACTTAATCTCACCATGCTTCTTTGCATCCTATGATCTTCCAATTCTTGTGAACCAAACACCCAGATTGACAGAAATCCTATGTTTTTAAATTCTCTATTTTCCACGTGCATTCCTATCCTATTTCTGTCTATTTCCTATCCCTGCATTGTTAGAATCCTCAAATTCAAACAAGTCCTTACACAATTATTTCTGTTACAGATATGTGTCAAAGAAAACCTTGTGTGGTTTGTCCTGCTCCTGCGGTGCTGTGTTCCACCCCAGCTCAGCTGCTCCAACAACGGAATGGTTCACCACAGCAGGGATCCGCTCTCCAGACTGTCTTTCGCCGCCTCAGATCTTCTTCCCCGCCGCCGGCAGCCATGAAAACTGCATTACCATCATCAACTGAGCAGATGACCTTGAGGACTATATGGGTCCGCAAGAGAGGTCGCACTCTTCCGTGTCTGCTTACGTTATGCATCGCTTAATATGATGACATGCTACTTTATCGTCGTGTTCACCTATTAGACTCCGAGTCAGGTCCAAACTTATGCTGAAACTTGAGTTTTTAAATGGTTGTGGGGTACATACTGGGGCAGCAATCAGTACTATCTGTCTACTATCTGGTTAATCTCGGGTGTCTACTACGAGTTTCATGTTGGGTGCAAACAAACATTAAAGGAGCCATTATCTGTATTTTTTTTAACTAAAGCTATTATCTGCCTGCTATCATTTGTTTCGGGTTTATCCACAGTTTGCTACCATCACTCTGGATTTGTGCATGCACTCCTTACATAATCTCACTATGTTTTATTCCTATGCATGTTAGTTATTGTACACAATGGAACTGAACATGTAGAGCAAAAGAGACGAGCCTTGCGTGGCAATAAAATTTCATGCAGATGCAGCTCCATGGTGGGCGCAAAGGCAGCCCACCTCCACCCATTTCGGATCGTAATCAAGAGGAAGATAACTGTTCTGAGGGGGATTCAGAAGCAAAAGACCACTCGTATTTACCCCATGAGGTCTTTGCTCTAACTTGGCATGCTGATGTTGGTAATATCATGCATATGGTGCCTTGCATTGCTTACTGTATACATCAAAGATGTCATCTGCTTAGTTTAGACATGCGTTGTGTCAATGCCATCTGTTTAGTTTCTTTATCGTATATGTAAATCATGCAATGCCATCTTGTTTAGCCAGGCATCATATATGTGAATTTTGCAATGCCACCCTGGTTAGCCAGTCATCTTATATCTGAATTATATCATGACATCATTTTTTATTATGTGTTAAATTTGTCAACAATTTTAGCACATTCAATTACTCCTCATGTGCATCAGCCATTTGGCACGGTCATGGAAAAATCTGGAGCGGAAACAAGGTCTTCAGAGAAGAAAATGCTATCTGACGAAGCGCATGTCTTGCTGGTTACAGATAGCTCCTCAGAGGAGGATTCCGAGACAGATGACCAGTCCTATTCCCCCCCCCCGAGGTGCATGCTCGAACTTGGCAGGGTTATGTTACTCATATCGTGCGTATGGTATCTTGCATTGCTATGTCATTTTCTTAGTTTAGACATGCTTTGTGTGAATGCCACCTGTTTAGTGTCTAATTAACATATATGTGAATTATGCAATGCCACCTTGTTGCAACACATTATATATGTGAATTATGCAATACTATCTTGTTGCAAGGCATTATATATGTGAATTATGCAATGCCATGCTGTTTAGCCAAGCGTCATATATGTGAATTATATCATGCCATCCTTTTTTTGTATTTCTCATTGCTTTTGTCGATAATGTTTGTATATTCAACTGCTCTTCCTGTGCATCAGGCATTTGAATTGGTGATGGAGAAATCTGGAGTGAAAACAAGGTCTTCAGAGCAGACAATGCTACCTGCTGAAGCAGATATCTTGCTGGTTACAGATAGCTCTTCAGAGGAGGATTCAGAGGCAGATGACTAGTCCTATTATCCCCCTGAGGTGTATGCTCAAACTTGGCAGGGTTATATTACTCATATCATGCATATGTTGTATTGCAATGCTTAGTTTTTACATCATATACACGATATTGACTGCCATCTCCTTAGTTTACACATCATATATGCGATTCCCTCTGCTCACTTCCTTAGTACATAAATCATATATTTGAATTATATCATGCCATGATGTTTGCATGGACAGCATGTATCTGAATTATGGCATGCCAACCCATTTTCTAAAGACATAATATAGTTATATCATCTCATCCTGTTTACATAGTCATCATATTTTGAATTATGTCATTCTATCTGTGAATTATACCATGCCATCATGTTTCCATCGACGGCATGTTTGTGATTTATGGCATGCCAATCACTTTAATAGACACATCGTATAGTCATATCATGTCATCCTGTTTACATAGTCATCATGTTTTGAAGTATGTCATTCTATCCTGTTTAGTTAGCCATCATACATGTGAAATTGTGTCATGCTGTCCTGTTTAATTAGCCATCATATATGTGAAATTATGTCTTGCTATTCTGTTTGGTTAGACAACATAAATGTGAATTATTTCATGCCCTGTTTTCTTCCCTACTATCCATTGCACCTGTCTATCTTACAATGTCTGTACATTCAATTACTTTTCTTGTTTATCAGCCATTTCAATTGGAGGGGGTGATGGTAGTATCTGTGGGAGTAAAAAAACGGTCTTCAGAAAAGATCGTGCTACCTGTCGATGGAGATAGAACCACGGTTGTACTTGCCCAAGAACCATCCCCACCACACATAACCCAGACTCATGCAGATTGTACCCCTACCCAGTTGGACAGAGAACCAGCTACACCCCTTCTAACCCCAACACCAGCAGATAGTAACCCAGTTCCCGTTGACACAGCACCGTCTCCACCACAGAGCACCCAAACACGAGCAGTTAGTAAGGCAACTGCAGTGCCCAAAGCACGAGGACCACCACTCCGAACCCCAAGACAACGCTTAAAGCGGAAGAAGAATTGCTCTTAGGTCAGGTTCCATAGCTATGGTTCATACTACTTTGCTCTTACATCACTGTATTTACTCACACCAACTAATTTCAAATTTGAAGGATGCAATTGAAACTCCAATGGTGCAACAGGTATGCTTTAAACCTGTTTCTTTAACGTGTTTGCTGTTGTAACTTGCTCTATGTTGATTTCAGTTTCAATTGAATAAACAGTTATGTTCTCATGCCATGCACATTACAAGTGTTGTTATTACTGTGTAGTTTCCCACACTTATATTCTGTCTATGCTGCTTTGTCTTAAATAGATATGATTCGAACTGTATCTATCCTGATTTGGCAACATAAACTAGAATGATATAGACCATAAAGTGACCATACTACATAGATATATGTTTGTTTCATGCTGTTATCCTCTCCACCTTACTACTAAACTAGTTTACCAAAATGAGTTTCATATACTACATTGTAAACCTGTGATGTGTTTGTTTGTTTCTCTTTTGGAATGCGGATAAAATATTGGAGAAGAGTACCCCGTTATGCAATGGTAAAGGAAGTAATGCAGATAAGGTTCAGGATAGTGAGACATCCCTGTTGATCTCCAAGAAAGTTGATAAAAACTATATTGAAGACATTGAGACAACCCCAAAGTCCTGTCTTGATGTAGTGTTCGAGTTACTGGCTACTACTGCTGGCACCAGCTCTTTGAACTTGCTGCCTAAATCAGTTCAGCTTCTTGAGTCTCAACTTCAAGTTGAAAGACATCGATCAGATGTTATGCGACAAGAAGCCAAAGGACTGAGGAAGTCCCTGCAGAATTCAGATGCATACTTTCTGGTGCAACAACAAGTGCTGGAGGATTTAAGCGCCAAACAAGAGAAAGTTAATAAGCTTGCTAAGCATCTTGCCAGCATTATGGGTACCCAGGATATTGTTTCTTGAGCTCTTTTGAAGTGGTTTCAGTTCTGGACTTGTTTTGCTGCGGCGTTTATATGCTGCTTTGTTCCCTGTATTTGCACTAGTGGCGAACTTTGATGCCCAGTGGATGTAATATGTGTAATAGCCGTGATAGCCTAGCATAAGTTGCTTGCTAATTTATTTCCTTATTGTCTTGTTTATTTGTTTTCTTGTAGTCAGTGCAGTTCTTTTTCCGCGGTTTGCTAGTGGCCGCAATAACCTATTTTTTAAAACTAGGCCACAATAACCATGGGCTACATATTTACTGTAGTTAACATGGGCCTCCTACGGGCCGTAGAAACAATGGGCCTTCTACGGGGCATAGAAACAATGGGCCTTATATGGGCCGTAGACACAATGGGCCTTCTACGGGCCGTATCACCAATGGGCCTTCTACGGGCCGTATGATCGGTTGGCCAAACATGGGCCAATAACAGACCACATTATGGCCGTAAATGGGCTGGAGTTGAAATCGTCCGTTCATGGGCCGACCATAACAGGCCGTCGTTAATCGGCCGCATTTGATGACGCTGTGAAAACGGCCCAACTTATTAACGGGCCACAAACGGGCCGACTGTAACCACGGGCTGAATTTGGCACACAAGCAGAAAATGACAGTAACGGGCCGTAAGTAAATGAATGCTGGAAATGAGCCCAAGAATAAATGGGCCCTGAGAAGGCCGAAAGATAACATGGGCTAGAAACGGCCCAACGGAATAATGGGTCGTTAATGGGTATAAAGTGATACACTCTTCATTACGGGCCAGTTTCACCATGTGCCGTTAATGGGTATAAAGTGATACACTGTTCATTACGGGCCAGTTTTACCACGGGCCGTTAATGGGCCGAGAGTTACAAAGGGCCTCATATGGGCTGAAAGACGTCATGGGCCATAGATGGGCCGGAAGTTAAAACGGGCTAGAATTATATTGGACGGCCCAGACGACGCTATTGGGCCTAATTCGGATAGGCCGTAAACGGGCCCTGGGTTAGCGGGCTATAAATGGGCTATATGCGAACAAGCCGTTAACAGGCTTGCCGTGGGCCGGCCCACCACCTTTTGACCAAGTCAAAAGGGCCGGCCTTTTCATAGGAATGGGCCTCTATTGGGCCGTGCCACGTGTCAACATATCATAGGCGCTTTGGGTCCAATGGGTGGATGACATCTATCCCAACAGTGAGCCGAGACGTGTTTCCTCCAGCCAATGATGATTTTACACGTGGAAAATCCCCATTGGTCGGGGCTGTTAACGGGTTATCGGATCCAAAACCGGACCCGATAGCTTAACGGCGTTCCGTTACGGTGGATGCCACGTGTCGGTCACCCTTGACGAAAGCACTTCTATGACGCACGATTTATCGTCATGGAAGTGGACACTTCCGTGATGATAATTTTGGTTATGTCATGGAGGACTTCTACGACAGCACAGGTATGACTATCTTGATTCTGTCATAAAATTGTCATGGATGTACATGCATGACAGAAAATGTGACCTACTATGACAAACACGTATCATCATGGATGTGTATTTTTTTGTAGTGGAGACAACAATCTTGAAGATCATCGGCCAGCTCCTTGATACCACATGCACCATCAATGGTGCAACTTTGTATGTCCGGGAATGTCAACCACAATCGCGTTTAGAATTCCTGGATGGCGATCCGATATGACACAAATTTCCCTTTCAGCTGGTAATACCCTTGTTCTCAATTGACGCAAGAACCACTCCCAGTTATCATTGTTCTCCACCTCAACCAAAGCGAAAGATAAAGGCAACACCCGATTATTGGCATCACTTGCTATTGCAACCAATAAAGTGCCCGTGTATTGTCCAGTCAAGAATGTGCCATCAATGGCGATGACGGGTCGACAATGCTCAAAAGCCCTCACACATTGCTCAAAGGTCCAAAATGCACGGCCAAATACTCGGACGGTCCTCCCGTTGAGAATCAATGTTTGGTGCCTGTTGGGGATATGACTATCAGATATGACCCGCCCAGGCGGGGCCGGGTCATCCCTATGACGGCTCATCACAATGATGCCCAAGAGTATATTAAGATGGCGGTTCATAGACAGGCTTGTTAGAGGGCCCAAACCCGAAGGCGGCTTAAGGCCCGCGAGTATAAACTACCATGTATATGTAAACTTGTATTGTAAGGCATGTAAGATAAGTCACCGAGCCAGACACGTTGTATGAGCCGGCTGGGACTCTGTAGGCCACAAGGCATCAACCCGTGTATATAAGGGGATGACCCGGCAGCGGCTTAGGGCAAGAAACAATAGATCGAGAGCCAGGAAAAGCGTATTCGCTCCCTGGTCACCGAAACCCTAGCAATACCACCTCAAACTGGATTAGGCCTTTACCTTCACCACAAGGGGCCAAACTAGTATAAACTCCTCGTGTCCTTTGTCCTGTTTAACCCCTTTAAGATAACCTCATCACAATGGCTCCACAACTAAGTCTTTCCATGAGGACATCTGCCGTGACATTTCCACGACAGTTCGCGCCCACCGTGGGGCCAGCGCACGGTGGCTTCGAGTTCTTAAAGGGGAGCTTCGAGGGACTCAAGGGATACGCTGTGCACCGGATGACCAAGAGTCGTCACGGCAAGCTCTACATCGACGATGAAGGCTGGGGCCCCGAGGCCGACTCAAGCGAGTACGGGTACCGGGCCCCCTTCGGCGGAATCCACGTCTTCATCGGCAAGATCGGCGAATCGGGCCCTGAGCCGGACACCTGCACTGACATCATCGAGATGGCTCAGCGTGCGCTACCCGCCCGGGTTTAGCCTACCGTAAAGCGTGCTTTCGTTGGATGGATCCACGGGACTGAATTGGAAGGCTCCGTGTCTGGAGGTGAGAAGGCCGTCTACTCTGATCGTGAATCGTCCACGGGCGAGACCAACTCAATGTATCAGCTACAAGACGGATGGCTTGGGGGCTATTCCAATGGCGATAGTATTCCAGACCCCCATGAGCTGCCGAACAGGGCGGCGATTTTCATGGCTGGCACCCAGCCGGTTCTTGGTTCGACAGCCGCCACGGCCATGACTTCCAGTGCGGTGGCAGTGACGGCAGCTGGCGTTGGCAGCTCAGCTCGCCCGCCGACTCAAGTTTTAACAGATCTATTGGATGATCTAGCAACTCTGATGGGGTTAGAGGTAACCCTGGACAACGCGGAACGACATAAGGCGGATATTGTTAAACTGCGTGAGGAAATAGCACAGGCTAAGGAAGACCTGGCGGCTGAGAACGCTAGGATGAATGCGGAGCGGGCCGTTTTAAACGCCCATGCACAGCGGATTCAAGCAGATTTATACTAGCTTATGGTGGATCAGAATGCTTTAAACGAAGTCTTGAGGATAAAGCGCCAGAGTCGTCTGCCTTTGATTTATGAGTCCTGGAACCGCTTCAACACACCCAGAGCGGGGGCTAGTAACCCGCCGGTGATAAACCCGACGGTTGAGGCGCCGGGGGGTGGAGCGTTAGGTCAGCCGCATATAGCAGGTTCTCCGCATATGAATAATACCCCGCCTCAGCACGTAGTGACGCCGCCGGGTCATTACTCTACCCCTCTAGATAACATGATTGTTGCAGCCACGCGATTGGCGGCTCTTCCAGTCGAGGGTGAAACTCCCGCGGCGGTTGAAACTCGGAGGGCTAGGGTGCTTCTTCAAACGGCTTTGGTGCAGCAGCAGGCTTATTCCTATAGCCGTGACCAGATTCGTGCGATTCCTCATCCGAGCCGGAGCTACAATAGGCACATTGACTCGCCAGCAGTTTCGAGTACCAAGCGGCGTCGTAACCAACCTCATGGTCATGACCCGACGCGCCAGGAGGCCGAGTTGGCGGCTCAACTGGCGTCTCATCAGCACGCGCCGGTTTACCCGACGGCTTCTGTTGAAGCGGGTGTAACTTCTAAAGCTTTCGGTGTGCCGTGTCTAACGGCGGCTATACGGAACGAGCGTTTACCCAAGGATTTCAATGGCCCTCGTAAGGTGCCGAATTACACAGCAGATCAGCCCCCTGAGGCTTGGGTGGAGAGTTATGAGATGGCTATGGAGATGTTGGATGTTAGTGAGGCTGCGTATGCCAAGTACTTCACCATGATGCTGGAGGGGACGGCTCGTACCTGGTTGAAGGGGCTGCCGGCTAATTCCATAGGGTCATGGGCGGAGCTGAAGGCCCGGTTCATCCAGAATTTCAAGGATACATGCAAGCAGCCCATGTCGGTTGTGGATTTGCTTTCTTGTGTTCAAGTAGAGGGCGAGTCAACAACCAGCTGGGTACGCCAGGTCTCGGCTATCATACATTCTTCTGATAACATAAACGTCGGTTCAATGATTCTCATGTTGGAGAAAAATTGCCGTTTTATTCCACTCAAGCAAAAGCTTGGACGGCTCAAGCGGCATTGTGACGACATGGGTACTCTGATGGCGGCTCTTGTCAAGTATGCCGACTCTGATGGTACCAAGGACCCCGACTCTGAGGATGAAAGATCGGGGAAAGGGAAAGAAGAGTAGCGGCATGAAGGGACAGCAGTATAACCCTGCCAATCAGGGTGGCAACGGTAAGCGTAAGGCTGATGAATTTGTGGCTAATACCGGTGCGCGCAATTATAGCCAGCGTCATAAGGGACAGCCGGCTCCAAGGGCAGGATTCGATCTTGAGGCAATGTTAAATCAACCGTGTCCGAAACACGGAACCGGTCAGAAGCCGGCTACTCATTCGTGGAAAGATTGCAGCATAATGAGAAGCTTTAGGGAGTCCATCCAGCGCCAACATGGCCCGAACGGCGGGTCAGGGTCCGGTTCTCATGGTCCGGGTCATGGCGGCGGCGGTTCAAGTTCCGGGTTTCAAGGCCACGGTAACCAAGGTGGTTACAATCAGCAGAGTAATCAGGGGAGTCAACAACAACAACAGTTTGGTTATCAGAGCAACCCGAAGCAGTTGAATAGTGGACGGTACCACGTCTTCACCACTAGCTTATGTAAGAGCGACCAGAAGCTTCATAAGAGGGCAGTCAATGCTGTTGAGCCGGCAGTGCCGCGTTACTTGCGGTGGTCAGAGCGGCCTATAGTGTGGAGTCGTGAGGATCACCCACCTCGGGTTGATAATCCGGGTCAGCTGGCTCTTGTGGTGGCGCCTCAGGTTGTGGGCTATAAGTTTACTAAGGTGCTCATGGATGGAGGTAGCAGCATTAACATCCTTTATTATGAGACATTTCGTCGCATGGGGCTGACAAATAAGAATCCTAAGCCGTCAAACACTGTCTTCCATGGGGTGGTGCCGGGTAAGTCAGCCTACCCGGTGGGTAAGATATCTTTAGAAGTTGCCTTTGGAGATGAGCATGATTCCAGGTCTAAGAATTTAACCTCCAAAGTGGTCAAGATCAAGAGCCCTTATCATGCTCTTTTTGGGCGGTCGGCTTATGCTAAGTTCATGGCGAGGCCTTGCTATGTTTACTTGCAGCTTAAGATGCCGGGTTACAAGGGCATCATCACCGTTCATGGGAGTCGCAAGGTGGCCCTGGAGTGTGAAGAAGGTGATGCTGCTTATGCTGAATCAGTTTGTGCAACGGAGGAGTTGAAATTTTACAAGGATAATGTTGACCCGGCAGACATGACGTCCTTGAAAAAGCCAACAACAGAGCATGATCCGTCGCTCAAGTTTAAGTCGGCGGACGACACCAAAATGATTGACTTCGTCCCTGGTGATTCATCAAAGCAGTTTAGTATCAGTGCCAATCTGGATCCGAAATAGGAAAGCGCACTCATCGAGTTCATCCGTGAGAATCGGGACATCTTTGCATGGAAGCCTTCAGACATGCCGGGTGTACCGAGGGAACTCGCTGAGCACACTCTTAATATTGATCCGAAATTTAAGCCGGTCAAGCAATTTCTTCACCGATTTAATGAGGAGAGGCGGAAGGCCATTGGTGAGGAAGTGGCCTGGCTCTTAGCGGCCGGGTTCATTGTTGAAGTTTTCCATCCTGAGTGGTTGGCTAACCTGGTGCTGGTACTCAAGAAGAAAGGCACTTGGCGGATGTGTGTGGATTACACGGACTTGAACAAAGCTTGTCTGGCTGATCCGCTTGCTCTCCCTCGTATTGAGCAAATCATTGATGCTACGGCGGGTTGTGAGCATTTGAGTTTTTTGGATGCTCATTCTGGTTATCATCAGATCAAGATGGCAGTTAAGGACCAGGAGAAGACAACTTTCATTACTCTGTTTGGAGCCTTCTGCTATGTGTCTATGCCTTTTGGGCTCAAGAGTGCCCAGGAAACGTATCAGCGGTGTGTGCAAAATTGTCTTCACAGTCAGATTGGGCGCAACGTTCATGCTTATGTAGATGACATTGTGGTAAAGTCGAGAAAGAAGAAGACCCTGATTGATGATTTGAAGGAGACGTTTGATAATCTCCGGGTTTACAAAATGATGCTTAACCCAGCTAAGTGTGTCTTTGGTGTACCAGCAGGCAAGCTCTTGGGCTTTCTGGTTTCGAACAGAGGGATTCAAGCTAACCTGGAGAAGATTAAGGCCATTACTTCATTGGCTAAGCCGGCGTGTGTAATGATGTTCAGCGTCTGGCGGGTCGAATTGCAGCTTTAAGTCGGTTCATAAGCCGGCTGGGTGAGAAGGCTATTCCCCTTTATCAGATGATGAAGAAGACGGATCACTTTGTTTGGAGTGATGCTGCTAATCAAGTGTTTGAGGATCTGAAGAAACAGTTGGCTGAGCCGCCCGTGCTTGTTGCCCCTATTGATAAAGAGCCTCTATTGTTATATGTGGCTGCTAACAGCCGGGCCGTCAGTGTAGCCATCGTGGTGGAAAGGAAAGAGGTAGGCAAGGTGTACCCGATTCAACGGCCGGTTTATTACATCAGTGAGGTGCTTATAGAGTCCAAACAGAGGTATCCACACTGGCAGAAGCTTGTGTATGGGGTTTTCATGGCAAGCCGGAAGCTTAAGCAATACTTTCTGGGTCATCCCATCACTTTGGTTAGTTCTGTCCCTTTTGGAGACATCATCTAAAACAGGGAAGCCACAGGCTGGGTTGCTAAATGGGCCATTGAGCTTGGACCTCACGGTTTAAAGTATGTGCCACGTACGGCCATCAAGTCCCAAGCACTTGTGGATTTCATCAATGACTGGACAGAGTTGCAGGCGCCTGAGGAAAAGCCGGATAACACATATTGGACTATTCATTTTGATGGATCCAGGCAATTGGAGGGATCGGGGGCTGGAGTTGTCTTGACTTCCTCATGAGGTAATAAATTTTCTTATGTTCTCCGGCTAATGTTCCCCTGTACTAACAACTAGAACAAAAGGCGCGCGTTGCTGCGCCCGTCCATTTAACTGAGAAAATAACATTAGTTAAAAAATTGAACAAAAGCATGGGACAATTTGTATTTAAATGATAAAATAACATTAGTTAAAAAAGTTGAACATAAGCATGGGACAATTAAACATAAAAAATGACATGTAAATCATATAAGTTGGTGGTTGGACAATGAAGTCGATAAAACTATGTGTTTCCTTCATCATAGCTAGAAAATATGGTATTTAGATTAACATGATAAGGAGAAAAATATCAAATGCCGAATTTTTCCTGCCTATGGGCCTTCAGCAATTGTAGGGCTGACAGGCGGTGGTGATGGAAGCTGAGGCAGCGAGAAGCACATCACACATGGGAGAGAATAAGCAATGCAGAGGAGAAGCTAACACTACATGAAAAATAAATTTAGCTGAGTATAAAAATACACGGCGAAGCCCAATTTAACCTCGACGAACAATACACCAAGTGTTACACTCGGCTTAGAGTACTCGGCGGTATTTTGGACGGCTTATGTTACTATTTTGGCCTACGACTGCAGCTATGTCCCAAGGCTGATTGGCGACATACCGACACCAAGGCGATCAAGCTTTTGTGAATTCTGTACTCTAGAAAAGAACATAGTATATGAATACTGAAGCATGCCAAAGTCAACATGGGCGTAGCAATTGGAAACCTGCACTCTTAAGCAGTGTACCTGAAAAGAAAAACTTACTTGATTTTCGTTGATGAGATTGGTTGTCTCCATTCTTCATCACCAACACCAAATTTAGAATTATACTTCTGAAATGTAACGACACTGAAATGCGTCGGACACTAGAAATGCAGCAATAAAATTAGTATAACTCAACAAGTCAAGAATCTACTACCGATCATGTTACTGGCTAGTAAGTTTGCATAGGTATACGGTATATCTTGCAGAGCAAGCTCTAGGAATTGGGAGGGATTATATCACAACTTGAACCAGGCTGGTTCTTGGACTCCACAAAATTCATGAAGCTGTGCTAACTGGAGGAAACCCACGACAAAGATTAGCAGTTCGGCCATGGCTTGCTGCCGACAAGTATTCTGCCACCCCTGGAGACCATCCCTGTCAGAATGACAACTGGTGTGGCTGTGGCGCGGAGAATGCTTACTTGATGCCATTTGTCGCTTTGGATCGACTCGACGGCTGCGCTACACGAGAGCCGGGACAGCGGTAGGGGCAACCGTCGTCGGCCGTCGATGTGGCCATGGCCATGACCATGACCAGTCGCAACAATTCTTCAATAATAGTCATCGCCAGCCTTCCCGCCTCCACCAGTCTCCTCCTCCTGAGCCCTCCATTTCCAGTGATAGGGGGGATGACACTGCATCCTGTTGATGCGGTTGTAGTTGTACATAGAGGACGAGCTGCTGCTAGGGTTCGGGCGTGAGGTCTCGTGCGGAATAGATCCAATGACAGGAGAGAAAACAGTAAAAGGAGCCCGAGGAGGAATAGGACATGGCCGGTGGAAGGCGGCACCAACATGGAGGCAGATGCGCAGCACGACAGCAAGATCTTGCCCGCGAGATGGAGGACGGCGGTGGCGCATCGCATGCGGAGGAGCACTTCCTGGAGATAACCGGCCTGGGCCTGTTGCATGTGAACGACCAGTTCCTAGGCCTGGGCGCTTGACGGCCCGATTACGGATATGAACGGGAGCTCGTTGTGCAAAGCAGCGGCCCGCGAGACATGCGTGCAGCGCCTGAATGGACCTGGGCAGGATCTACAACGTCCGTTAGAGTGATTCGGCAGTTGAGAGGCTCGAAGCGCTGTGGAGGCTCATAGGTAGCTGCGTTATACTGTTTCTCAATGCAGCTGAGTATGAAACCTTGCTCCATGGTCTTCGGATGGCTAAGGAGATGAACTTAAGCCGGGTGAGGTGCTTTGACGATTTAGATCTAGTGGCTCAGCAAGTTTCTGGTACTTTGGATTCTAAGGATCCGCTTATGGCGGCTTATCATCAAGAGGTTGATGCTATTGCGGGTCATTTCAAGGGTTATCAAGTTGAGCACATTGATCGCAGGAAGAATAAGGCGGCTGATACGTTAAGCCGGCTGGGATCTCAGCGTAAGCCCGTGCCACCTAACATGTTCCTGGATATTTTGCTTAACCCCTCTATCAAATTGCTTACAAAGGAGGATCTTGCTGTCCCTGACCCAGAAGCACAGTTGGTGGCGCTCTCCATGCTATTCCTGATTGGACAGTTCCTTATTTGGCTTACATGAGCCAGGTGAGTTGCCAGAAGATGAAATTTTGGCCAGAAAGATAACCCGGCGGTCTAAGTCAATGTCAATTGTCAATGGGGAGTTACACCATCGCAGCGTCACAGGGGCGTTCCAGCGTTGCGTCTCTTCTGAAGAAGGCTGCGAGATTCTACAAGAGATCCATGAAGGAGATTGTGGTCATCATGCCGGTTCTAAATCTCTTGTAGCCAAGGCTTTTCATCATGGTTTTTACTGGTTGACGGCTCATGCTGATGCTGAGGACTTGGTCAGTAAATGTGACGGTTGTCCGAAGTTTTCACGATGAGCTCACATTCTGGCTCAGGAGTTGAGGATGATTCCAATCACTTGGCCGTTTGCGACTTGGGGGCTTGACATGGTTGGGCCCTTTAAAAGGTCCAAGGATAAGAAGATCCACCTTTTGGTGGCGGTTCATAACTTTATTAAGATGGTGGAGGCAGAGCCAGTCAGTAAGTGTGATGCAGCAACGACAGTTCAATTCATGAAGAAGGCAATCTTCCGTTTTGGCTTTCCACACAACATTATAACAGATAATGGCACTAATCTCTCTAAAGGTGCTATGAAAGAATTTTATCAACGGGAGCATATCCGGCTTGACGTTTCATCTGTGGCTCACCCTCAGTCCAATGGTCAGGAAGAACGAGCAAATCAAGAGATTTTGCGAGGTATCAAGCCCCGGCTTATGGTTCCTTTGCAAAGAACGCCGGGTTGTTGGGTGGAGGAGTTACCCTCCGTGTTATGGAGCATCAATACGACCCCAACCGATCTACGGGTTACACACCCTTTTTCATGGTTTATGGGGCAGAGGCGGTTCTCCCTAGTGACATCCGTCATGATTCACCCCGGGTGGCGGCTTACGTTGAAGCTGACAATGAAAAGGCACATCAAGAGGAGCTTGACCTGTTAGATGAGGAGCATGATCTCGCGGCGGCTCGTTTGGCGATTTATCAGCAAGACCTACATCGTTACCACAGCTGCCGGGTCAAAACCACAACCTTTCAGGAAGGCGACTTAGTGCTCCGGCTCATCCAGGATTAAACAGACATGCATAAGCTCTCGCCACCCTGGGAAGGACCGTTTGTTGTCAGCAAGAATCTACATAACGGGTCATATTATCTTATCGACGTTCGAGAACACAAGGATTCACGTAAGTCGGAGGAGGAGACCCATCGGCCGTGGAATATTGCTCATCTTTGGCCCTACCATACTTGAGCCACCAGCTCTCATGATGTACATAGTTCGATGATATATATATTATAAGCAGTATAATAAATCCGGCATCCCTGATAATTCAGGGCCTCTGCCGTTTCACTTCCTCGAAGCTGAGTCTTCATCATCATCTTACATATTCATTTAAGAGGCTTGATGCCCAACTTTAGGGACCAAAGAGGGTCAAATGCATGGCACAACTCAAACATAGGCCCCTGACGAGTACGGCTTATTTTATTATGGTCACTTGGGGGCTTCCTGCTCATCGAGCATAGCTGTCGGTACCCTCTTGATCGGCGCAATGCCAAAACTTATATGGTCACTTGGGGGCTTCCTGTTCAAACATAGGTGTATTCACCAAAGAGAACATAGCTGTCGGTACCCTCTTGATCGGCTCAATGCCACACTTGTCACTATGTCATTTGGGGGCTTCCTGTTCAAACATAGGCGTATTCGACCAAAGAGAACATAGCGTTACTGCCCTCTTGACCAGGTTTGTCCAAACATAGGCATATTCAACCAAAGAGGACATAACCTTTCCGGGTCATCCTACGTGTAGCCAGCTGCTTCAACTCCATCGGGTAATCTCGATTGACCCGTCGAACTCTTAAAAGATCAATCTTATGGCGTATTCGACCAAGATATGAGCTCGTTAAGGTTCAAACGGTGGCTTGTCATGCGAGAGCACGGTTTACAGATAGTCAGGATAGATCCAGGCTTCATAAGCCGCCTTCCTAGAAACTTGGATAAATCGGCCCGTGATGTATGCTGTTACTCTGGCCCCGCGTACTCCTGATAAGCCTTTGAGCAAGGCCAGACTTTATCTAGGGTTCAAATGTCGATTGGGCACACTATGAGTCAGGCTCATGGATTGCACGATCAATCTAGTGGCTCCGGCTAGTTTCATTGAAGAAGACACTTTGGCTTGGCAGCCCACAAAAGCCTCGAATTTCTTTTGATTTTTCATTCGAAGATTTCTTCTTTGACTTCTGGTTTTTTATAAGTCAGGCCCAGTTGCCCTATTTATGGCTCATATTTTAAAGCATCTTCTGGGTCTCTATAAACCTGCCAGGATGGCAGACTCTAAGTCGCCGGAGTATCATACTCTTACGTTTACAATTACGGCTCTACCGCCTTTAACTGCATAAGGTTGCTCAACCGGCAGTCTAAGCATACATCGACAGGTATGATATTTTATGTTACATTACGGTCAGACTAGCCCTGGTTATGGACTATTTGTCCCCAGTGGTTTCAATTGGATATCATGACCCACTCGGTGGTAAGCCGCCAGGGCGCTTGTATTTTCTTTGGGTGCAGGATAATAATCATCCAGATCTGCATAAATCAAAGGCTATCATACCCATAATGGTTTTTTTTAAAGCCGGCGGATCAGCAGTATTGTGCAAAAACAGAAACGTGCATGATGGCACGGCAGGCCCAAGTTTTTACTACCCTATTACATGACTCCATGAGTCAAATAAGATCAAGTGTTTTGAAGGATTAATATATAAACTGCCTGGCGGTTTATTCTTCTTGGCTTCACTGATTGGAGGCTTCTCGATCATCCTTCTCCGGTTCTTCGTCCTCCTCCGCCGTCTGAAAATCGGGTGATGACCAATCGATGCCAGATAAGGCTTGAAATTCAGCTTCGTCATCTATAAGATCGGACGGTTCAACTTCAGGGGCAAAAGTATGCTTACGGATTGGAGGGATCAGATCCATCACTCTGTAAGCCGGTGTAGGCATCTTCTGATTTTGCTTGTCATAAGTCGGATGGTACTTTGAAATGTTTGAATCATTGGCAATCTGGGTGGCCATTGGATGAATTCCTTTCACACAGGCTGCAAAGTCATTTGGGTCAAAAGGAGTACCATCCTCTTTTAAGCTTGGATATCCAGTGGCTACATCAGCCGGCTCTAATTTCGGTCCAATGCTTTAGCCCAGCTCAGGGCTGTCACAGTGCCGGCTCTTGCAGATGATCGCTTCATTTCATCGATCCTGGCAGGTAGCATAGAGAGCTTTTTTAAGACATCTATCAAAAGCCTAGGAGCTTGATTAGTTGGAGAAATTTTGGCCAGGGCACGCCGAGTTCCAGTATAAAGCTGTTCAACAAGTGTATAGACAGCTTTCAGCTTTACAATTATGTCTTGGTCAAGATTGCTGCTCCTGGGACCTAAATTAAATCACAAATTCGTTAGTGGCGGCTTATACTATGAAGAAAGGATTGATGTTGGATGGTTAGAAAGGCGACTTACCAAAGATAGCTGAAACCATATGAGATACACGGTGTTTTAAACTGGTGAGTTCAGTAGTGACTTCTTGAAGAGCCGCCTCGGCTTTCTCAGCCCGCTGCGTTAAAGCAGTCTTTTGTTCAACCCAAGTCTTTTTCTCCGCCTCAAAACTGGTCTTCAGTTTTTATGACTTAGCCATGCTAAACTGGAACATTGACTCAGCTTTCCGGGTCTCAGTTTCCTGAGTTGCCAGCCGGGTCTTTGCGTCGTTCAACTGAGACTCCAGTTCAGCAGTAGCACCCTGTATGAAGTACAGAGTTATCAACATGTATATCAAGGTTGCAATAATATAAGTCCCAAATCTTTTGCAAGCAACAACACTTGACACTTGGGGGCTAATGTCTATCAAAGAATTTTTTCAAGGAAATAGCTCTTATAACTAAAGCCCCAAGCACTTTGGAAGCAAGACTACTTGGCACTTGGGGGCTAATGCATATCGCTTGTATCTTCTTCATAATGAGCCGGATGTGCTGTAAACAGTCCCAACCGACTCATGGGGGCTATGTAGTTAAGCTCTCTTTTCTTACAAATGATAAATAGGACCGACTCATTCATGCTGATTAAACCGGCCCTTGGGGACTACTGATGCAAAAGTTAAAACTGCTTAAACAATCCGGTTTATATTTAAACCGGGCAAGGAGGGATTCTAGGACAGAAGTTTATGGATTCTTCTAAGTCCACTGATTATTTAATCTTATCATAACCAGTAGACTTGGGGGCTGGCAGGATATACATAAATTATTCAAAGCTGGAAGTTATACCTCATACTTTTGGTGCATTTGTTTCACCATATCAACTTCAAGATCGCGGCTGGAGTGTACTTGGCTGAGGTAACCAGAGAGGATCTCACTGCTGCTCAGTTGTGCATAATGGGAGATGTCAAACTTCATCTTCCGCCTTTCAATAACCTCTTGCTTGGCAGTATGCTTAGCTAAGGCTATTGGATTTCCTGGCTCTACAAAGCAGGTGCCAGTAATCAACACGCCATCATTATGAGTCTCTGACGGCTTAGGTGAGCTTGACGGTGGAGAATTTGAAGGATCAATAGTTGTGTCATCAACAAAGGGATCCGGAATCTCAGGCGGAGCGTCAGTGACAGTTTCGTCTGGCTGTTTGTCAGAAGCTTCAGGTGCAGAGATTTGTTGTTCTGGCTCAGCAACTTCAGGTGCCGTAGTTGGCTTGGTCACCTTCGCCTTTTTATTAGGCTTTGCTTGTCCACTGCACGGATTATAACAAATCAGTATAGTTACCAGAATATAACGAGGTGCAAAGTAAGAAGTGAATGTCATTACCCAGGGGCAGTCTTAAAAGCCAGCAACTCAGTTTGTGATGAGTTGCCAGAGGAAGAATGGGCAAGCTCCTGGTCAATTGAATCAACAGAGTTAGGAGAAGATAAGACCCGCCAGCGGGTAAAAAATAGTTTAAGTTAAAAAGCACCTCGTTTCGACGTTTTCGAGGAGCAGGAGTGTTTGGCAAGCCGGAGGACAACTGTTCACCGCTGCTTGTCTAGGTGTGACACTGATTCTTGTGTTGCTGTTGCTTCAAAAGAAAGTGAGGATCTAAATAAGCCAAGGGGTGTAAAAACCTTACTTTCCGGGTTACTTGTCAAAGTTTCTGTCTTGGCAAAGGTTCTGAGCCGGAGGAAATAATAGTTACCTCTTCTTCAGCTTCTTGGCTGGCTCCCGTCTCAGCCTGATAATAGTCAGGGTCAATAAGATGATTGAAAATAAGCCAAGAGAATCAAGGGCTACCTCCGACTCAGAGGTGTCGTCCAGATTCAGCAGTTCAGAGGCGCTGGGTTTCTTTTTCCTCTTGGTGGTCTTCTTGGCGGCTTTCCTGGCGGCTTTCTTGGCAGCCCTGGCCTTCTTAGCAGCCTCATGATCATACTCCGTTTTCCAAAAATCAGACTTAGCGTGCAAAGGTTATTAAGGGTTGAGTTAGTAAGGTATTTGAATGATGAGGTCAAGATAAGTAAATTCAGAGACTCGCATCTGGTGGCGGGTTAAGCTTGCAGAAAGGGGCCAGACCCACTTTAACACAATCTTCTGGATCTTCATTCATAAGAGACTTAACCATTTCATTGACTGCTTCATCAGTTAATGGTGCAGAGCTATGGTGCAGTGAATCCTTTACACCACCAGTGTAAGTACACATTAAGCCGGTGCGGCGGCTCAACGGTATGATCCACCAAGAGATCCAACACCTGACTAAATCAACGCCAATTAGCCCATTTCCTAGCAGAGCCTTAACCTTCACAATGGTAGGAGCAATTTTCTTCCGTTCAGCAGCGGTAAGTTTTTCAGGAAGATTGTGCTTTGGATCTAGGCGCTCGACATGGTAACCCGGCAGTGGATTCTCGTCAGCCGGAGAAGTATCTTTGCAATAAAGCCATGTTTGGTTCCAATCTTTTGGGTGACTTGGCAGGCAAGCATAAGGGAAGATGGCATCTCTTCTACATTGAATTGATATTCCGCCGAGCTCCAAGCTAGGTCCGTTCGTGAACTCAGTCTGGCGGTTCAAGTAGAAATACTCTCTAAAGAGATCAACATTGGGCTCCTCTTGAAGGTATACTTCACAGAAGACTTGAAAGTTGCAGATATTTGACACGGAACTGGTTCCAATGTCTTGAGGATGGAGCTGAAAAAAGTTCAGAATGTCCCGGAAGAATTTAGAGCCGGGCGGCGAGAAGCCCCGGCTCATTAGGTCAGTAAAAACAATGACATCGTCATCCTTCGGCTGAGGCCTTTCTTCGCCCGGGTCAGGAGCACGGTAATGCATGACACTCTTGGCGGGCAGGTACCCGACTTTGATAAAACCTTTAAATGTGCCTTCAGTGATGATGGAGGGGACCCAATTGCATGTATAGACAGTCTTTGGCGGCATTGTGAAAGAAAGAAATCCTAAAGGAAAGGAAAATTTTGCCCGTTCAAGTCAATTGGTAAAATCACAGGTTAAGCGGTTACCGTATACATTCAGAATGGCGGATTAAGTGAGGACTAATGATATATGAGTAATTGTAAGCCGGACATGTAAGGCGCCATGACATGTACAGGTATTCAAAATCTGACAAAGAGCAAAATTCTACTAAGTGTTGGACAAACATGTTTCACATATTAAGGCTATAAATTCGGATCTGCAACTATTCGGAAAAAGGAAATAAATTCTAAACCTATAGAGGCGGCAGCAGAAAAGCAGAGGTGCCCTAGAGGAGATCTGTCGTGATGAGGATATGCTCTAGTATAAAAAAACAGGTGCTAAAACTACTGCCGCGCAAGATTTGTGTGGTGTTTTGGATTTAATCCATGGATCTAAACAGAATAAGGAAGGGCGGCGATGAACACTGAAAACCTAATGACAGATCTATGGTGAAGAAAAGGAGAACTTACTGATGCTGATGAAACAGCGAAGAGGCGCCGCGGTGTTTTTCTGATCCGTGCAGGGTGATGCAGCGGCCAGAGTTGACGAACGGGACGAAGGTCGACGGCGGCGGAGCTCGTGCGGGCTAGTGCGTCGCAAGGAGGAAGAAGAAAGCAAGAAGGAAAAGGGGGAGAATGAGAGGTGAGCCTGTGGTCTTATTTATAGGGCTGGAAGGACAAATGGCAGGCATGGCAATCGAGGAGGCAGAAAAATGGATAAGCGACGGCGCGGGCGCCTCGATTTTCGGAGGGTCAGTAAAGAAAGAGATTTATTAAGATTTGGGTTTTGTGAAGCATTAATCGCAGGTGACATCACGGCGGGTTACCACAATTTCCGAGATGACGTCATGGCGGGTTATAATATTTCACAGTAAGACGAAAAAGGATTTTTCTAAGTGTTGAAGATTGACATGAACAAGTTCAAATCAACCTGGGGCCTAATGTTGGGGATATGACTATCAGATATGACCCGCCCAGGCGGGGCTGGGTCATCCCTATGACGGCTCATCACAATGAAGCCCAAGAGTATATTAAGATGGCGGTTCATAGACAGGCTTGTTAGAGGGCCCAAACCCGAAGGCGGCTTAAGGCCCACGAGTATAAACCGCCATCTATATGTAAACTTGTATTGTAAGGCATGTAAGATAAGTCATCGAGCCGGACACATTGTATGAGCCGGCCGGGACTCTGTAGGCCACAGGGCGTCAACCCGTGTATATAAGGGGACGACCCGGCAGCGGCTTAGGGCAAGAAACAACAAATTGAGAGCCAGGAAAAGCTTATTCGCTCCCTGGTCATCGAAACCTAGCAATACCACCTCAAACTGGATTAGGCCTTTAACTTCACCGCAAGGGGCCGAACCAGTATAAACTCCTCGTGTCCTTTGTCCTGTTTAACCCCTTTAAGCTAACCTCGTCGCAATGGCTCCACAACTAAGTCCTTCCATGAGGACATCTGCCGTGACACTTCCACGACAGTGCCCATGAGGCTCGACCACGTGAACCATGCCTGGGTTTGTGGCGGCCATAGCTAACAACAACCTAGGGAGTCGGTTGTATGCTTCCTCCCAATTGCCATACAACATCTTGAATGCGGCTTGCTTCGCCTTCCATGCCTTGCCGTACTTCACCTTGTAATGAAAGATGACTTTCACAAGGTCAATGACACTCTTAATGCTCATTGTTGGAAGTGTGGATATTTGGTTGGAAAACCTATAAGCGATGAACTCGGACATGAGTTGCCTGTGTTCTTGGGACACAAGCTTGCCATCCGCATTCTTGTGTCGGCACATGTGACTTGGTACACAACTCACTATGCGCCAAGTGGGACCTCCTTTCCATGGCCTTGCACGCACAATCCATGGACATCTTGGCACTTCACATTTAACCGTGTAACGCACATTGACGTCCGAGTTGGCCACTCTATGTGGACGATAATGTGTAACCGAGTAGTTGTCGAGCCACATCTTCAATTCCAAGAAGGAATCAAACTCACAACCGGGAAATATCCCATTCTTGCTGTCTTCCAAATCATGGTGAGAACTGGGCCTACTTCCAAGAGATATACATTTGCCACCATCCACAATGGCTTCATCCGCGAGACTAAGATCCTTGAACAATGGTGTCTTGTGATCCCGCCCAAATACCTTCATGAATGCTCGGGCCTCCTTTGGCGTGAACCCCTCCTCATCAACTTCTTCATCGGGACCATCGTCATCTGAGTCTGATGCATATGCACGGGAAAAGGGGATGGATTGGTCCATTGTCTCTTGCACATGATATTGGTCGAGATCACCCACATTGTTGTCATGGAGATCAACTTCGTTGTCATCCTCCTCGTACTCATCATTCTCCTCTTCAAAAGCTTCATTTTGGTTGTTTGGAATCGGGCTCAATGTTGGCCATTCTTGTTGCGTGAAATAAGGTTCACTAATTTGATCTTGGTTCATGGGTGGGGGAGTACTAGCAACCAACGGGGAGGGGTTCCGATTCAAGTCCAAATGGAAAGTAGACTCAACCTTCTTGGAGGCAAATAACTCAAGAGCCTTGTCTAGAGTTTCAGTAACCGTCTCCTTGTATGCAACCCAACGTTGCTCGGAGTTCACACGCATTGTCTTCCAACGGATGTGCATTCCAAAACCAACATTATGCCTTCCCTCGAACTTAACAACGTCACTTGGGTCCATCCAATTCAAATCCTTCCTCACTTGTTCCAAGACATCCACATAGCTAGGAGTACTCTCAAACACCATGTCAAGCTCGTCCGGGTCCGGCTCAACATTGCCTTTCAAAAAGGCCTCTTTATCCACATGATGAACATAAACACATGTGAAAGTGCATTATATCGACTAGAGGGGGGTGAATCGGCGATTTTTATGAATTCTTCACTGAGGAATTTGCCGGTGAGGAAATTCCTTAGCGAGAAATACTAGCAGCGGAATAAGTACTCCAAAGTAAACATAACAGAACACAAGCATGATCATCATGATGAAATGAAGACAAGCACAGAGTGCAGAGTGCGTAAGCACAGGATAGCACAGGATGAGAACAAACAGACTGAAAAAATTGAACTGAGGAAATTGAGAAAGTCTTCAGTCAAAGTCTTCAAACACATATATGAACAAGCACACAACAACTGTAATGAGGAAATGAAGGAGTTGAGGAAATAGAACCAGTAAGCTCGGTGAAGACAATGATTTGGTAGACCAGTTCCAACTGTTGTCTCAGTTATACATCTGGTTGGAGCGGCTAGGTATTTAAACCTGAGGACACACAGTCCCGGACACACAGTCTTGGACACACAGTCCTCACTGTATTCTCCTTGAGCTAAGGTCACACATACCTCGCCCAATCACTCGTGGTAAGTCTTCAGGTGACTTCCAAACCTTCACAGACTCGGTCACTCGGCGATCCACAATTCCTCTTGGATGCTCTAGACCATGACGCCTAACCCTCTGGAAGAAGCACAGTCTTCAAAGGTAACAAGCGTCGGATCCACGCAAGATCAATCTCTTCAGTGATGCTCAATCACTTTGGGTTTGTAGGTGTTTGGGTTTGGGTTTTCCTCACTTGATGATTTTCGCTCAAAGTCCTCGGAGGATGGGATGCTCTCAAATGACAAGTGTCAGTTTCTCTCGGAGCAGCCAACCAGCTAGTGGTTGAAGGGGGTGGCTATTTATAGCCTAGGGAGCAGCCCGACATGATAAGACATAAATTCCCTTCAATCATATGACTGTTAGGTGGGTAGATATTTTGGGACAGCTGGTGCATAGCACAGCAACGGACGGATATTTGAGGCTCAAATTCCTCAGGGCTATCATGTTCCTCACTGTGTAGGCAATCCACACTGGCGAATTCCTAACTCTTCAGTCAGAAAAAATTCCTCAGAGACCAGAAGAACTTCATCTCTGTCACTGAAGAATATGACTGAACTGTATGAGATTTCCAATGGCTTCACTCGAAGGGATTGGTAGGTGTAGGATTTTGAGTTGAGCATCACATGGAAATTTTTCCTTAGTATTTCCTTGACCCCCTTTAACAGTACGGTGTTTCCTATGACTCAAGAAAGAGAAAATGAAACTACGGAAACAAAAGTTTTCACGCTCCATGTTCGTCGAATGAATGCCAAGTCTTCAAGGTCACACCAATTTCTTCACTTTCAAAGTCTTCAGAAAGTCTTCAGAAATCCAAAGTCTTCAGTTGAAGAACTTCATTTTTAGGGGTCGACTTTCTCTGTAAATATCAAACTCCTCATAGACTTATAGACCTGTGTACACTCATAAACACATTAGTCCCTTAACCTATAAGTCTTCAATACACCAAAATCACTAAGGGGCACTAGATGCACTTACAATCTCCCCCTTTTTGGTGATTGATGACAATATATGTTAAGTTTTCAACGGGGATAAACATATGAAGTGTAAATACTGATATTGAGGAATTTGATTGCAAGATATAGAAGAACTCCCCCTGAAGATGTGCATAGTGAGGAATTTGCTTTTGAAGCAATGCACACTTGAAGAGTATAATCATGGAGATCTCCCCATATATCTTGTAATTCATACACGCATTTGACATATAATATGAAGAATTTGAAATGCATGATGAAATATGGTGACTGATGTAATTCAGTATGCGTGCATAAACATTAATGAGGAATAAGCATGCAGAAAACCACAACAAAAGTATCAGGCCACCATAGAGTTTAAGTTTACAACTCGATCCAGCAAAGTCATCAGAAGAACGAGAGTTGTAACTTAGAAAAAAAACACCCATATAAGGATAGACCCGCTTGAAGACTAACTCAAATTTCTCCCCCTTTGTCATCTAATGACCAAAAGGGTTGAAAATGAGAACTAACGCCCCTGAAGAATATCAAGTTGATGAAGGAGCGCCAACGTTGTTGGGGTCGTTTGTTGATGTAGGGCCTGCCGCAGTGTCGTCCAAGTCTTCATGCTCATCGGTGTTGGACGATGAAGAATAGGAGCTGGCTACCAAGGATGGAACTTTGACCTTCTTGTATTTCTTCGGTGGAGGAGCAGACCAGTCAAAATCTTCCTTGAGACTGATTTTCTTCAGATCTTCTGTGCTATAAATGTGAGACAGAACAGCCCAGGTACGGTTGAAGGTTTCATGGAGGTAGTAATGGTTTTTCTTCACTGCATTATGGGTAGCAGTCATGTTGTGAAGAATTGAACCAAACTGACGCTTGACCCATTTTTGATTGCGATCAACCTTCTGGTGAAGACTGAGGAGAAGCTCACGATCAGTCGTCACCCTGGGAGCTGTGCCTTGAGGATTTGGCTTGGTTGCGTTGGCGGCAGAGTCATGAGTGGCAGAGTCGTCATTGGTGGAGTAAGATGCAGCTTTGTGAAACTGACCATCCAATGGACGAATGCCTTCATCAATAACAGCAGCGGCCTTGCCCTTGTCATCAGCTGAGGAAAATGTCCATTTGAGGACTTCAATCAGGGGCAAGTAGCTGCAATGGTTCAGTGTATCAGCTTTGTAGTTGAGTGAAGACCTTGTTCTGATGAATCTCATAATCCGCGGAGCATAAGGCTTCAACTCAAATGGTGACATTGCGACATTGGCCAGAGTCCTCATGAAGAAGTCATGGAAGTTGACGGGAACGCCATGCATGATATTGAAAAGCAGATTCTTCATGATGCCAACGACTTCTTCTTCATTCGAGTCGTGGCCCTTGATAGGACTCAATGTCTTCGTCAGAATGCGATAGACAGTCCGAGGCACATATAGTAATTCCTTCACGAGGAATTTTGTTCTTGGGGCCTGACCTGGCTTCAATGGCTTCATCAGCACTTGCATGTAGTGATCAGTAAGCTCAGGCTCTTGGTACATGCAACGAGCAGCTTCAAGGGGAGGACTGAGAGGCAGAGCACGAAGCAATTCCGTAGCTGGTGCCTTATAGTGAGTATTTTCAGTCATCCAGTCCAGCACCCATGAATTCACATCTTCAGAGTCTCCGGTGATGTGCAGCGTTGCATAGAATTGAAGAATAAGTTCTTCATTCCAATCACAGATGTCAGTGCAGAAGTTTAATAGTCCAGCATCATGAAGAACACTGAGCACTGGCACGAAGCACGGCAGAGATTCCATATCCACGTGAGGAATGTGCTCATGATCGAAGACTTTGTCTTTGTTGAACAACACTGAGGAATAAAAGTTTGCCTGGCTGGCAGTCTAGAAATGCCTCTTCCTAATGCGAGCAGAGTCATAGGGGTTGTAATCAGTGAAGAATACGTGCTCGCCGAAGAAATCATCAGTTTTGAATTTTTGCTTCCTTGAGAATGGATCCTTTGGCTTGGGTTGAGGAGTGTCAGTCAGTTGCATCACAACCTCAGGAATCGCAATCTCGGGTTCTTCAGGCTGAGGAATTTCTGGTTCCTCTTCAGTGGCAGTCTGCGTCTTCAATGATTCAGCAGCAGTAGTTTCTTCAGCACTAGTGGCTGGAATTTCTTCATGAACAGATGCAGTGGGTGGATTTTCTTCAGAGCCCATTTGAACAGTTTGAGCTGGGGACTGAGGGATTTGTTGCAATGGCGTGAACAGAGGAGAGTTGGGATGCTGACTATCCCAAAAATCATCATTCATCAATGGAGTAGTACTCCGAATGTCCACGTCAGAATTTTGTTCATCCAATTCCTCAATGCCGGCCTCTTCAGCAGTGAACTGAGGCATGGGCGAGGAGACAATTGGAGTTGAAGGGATTGCATCCGCTTCAATTTCTTCGTCCATCTGCTCTGAGGAAGCAGCAGAGGGAATGTCTTCATCAGATCCGCTGGGGATCACATATTCTTCATCAAAAGGGACGATTTCCTTTGATGGCATGCTGGAAACAGGAACAACATCAATTGGATTTGCAAATGAGCTTGTCAATTTCTTCATCTTCTTCGATGCTGAAGAATCTGATGAAGTTGATGCCTTCCTTTTCCTCACCGCTGCACGTTCTGCAGCCTTGGTCTTCTTCACATCTGATGCAGATGGAAGGATCGGAGTTGGGGTAGGCGCAGGAGGAGCAGAGGAGTTTGGTTGAATTTCTTCAGGCACAACTGATGCAGTTGCCCTGACTTCTTCATTTTCTTCAGGCGCACCACTAGTGGATGCCCTGGCAATTTCTTCAGCGGCTGGAATGTAGTCATCAGCCCTGGAACTCACATTTTCTTTAGCAGCGTGATTTTCATCAGCTGTGCTAGCGTGCTCTTCAGTTGGTTGAGCAGATGCTTCGGCTTGAGGAATTTCTGGTTGCGATGGAGCTGCAACCTTTGAAGTGAATTTTTCAGTCAGTTTTACAAACCTGACCTTGGCTCCTTGCCAATCAGCATAGTAAGCATTGAAGTCATCGCTGAGGCCTTTGATTTCAGCACGGATCTTCACTAGCTCTTCAGTTGTCATAGAGACAACGTTTTTCTTCAGGAAGCACTCCTTCCTGTACTGAGCTTTCTTCAGCTGCCTTGCCTTCTCAAATTTCCATTTTTCTTCTTCAATGAAGGCAGTCAAAACATGACTTTGACCTGGTGTGAGGTTCATCTCAGGCAGAGGAGTGTTGGGATCTTTGTGCCAGAGATCAATGTAGTCTAGGATCAGCTTCGGATCCAAAAGCAGTGGCACATTGCTTCCTTTGGCTCTAGCGGCCTTGACTTGTCTGTCTCTGATGATTTCAGCCAGTTCTTCATCATCAGCCTCATCTTCATCAGAGGGCACTTGGAAAGCAACGTGCTTCTTGTGAGGACTTGGTCGAGGACCTCGTCCAGCAGCAGACTTTTTCTTCAGTAGAGAGGGGCCCACTGAGGAACTTGGAGCAGCTGAGGAACTTGCAGAGGCTCCTGAGGCAATTGATATGCCTGCAGTCCTTTGGCACATGGCGAGATGCACAGGTGCTGAGGATTTAGTCGGAGCAGCCGAAGACTTAGGCGGAGGAGCTGAGGACTTTGGCGGAGCAGGAGCAGTTTGAGGAGTTGGCCGTGAGGGCTTTGAGGAATCTGCCCGTGAGGGCATTGCTGAGGAACTTGGCCTTGAGGGCATTGATGATGAAACACTTGGCTTATGCGCAGGCTTCTTTGCCATGGCCTTCTTAGGCTTGACAGCAGAGGCCTCAGCAGAGGCAGCAGCAGCAGAGTCCTCGTTGAATTTCCTCACTGCTTCTTTTGTCTGTTTGGCCAACTTGGCCTGGCGCTTGGCCCATTCTTCAGGATAGTCCTCACCGTGCTTGAGGCTGGTGGGATCTACTACTTGGCCAGGTGCCAATGGAGGTCTTGAGCATGGAGAGGTAACAGCGAATTTCTTCATGTATTTTGGAGTAACATATCTGTACTCCCTCCACTCTCTTGCCCATCTCCTCTCAATCTTTTGAATACGGACCTTGCGCCGATTTTTATCTTCCTCACGGGGTGTGCAGTACCCAGCATAGATGTCCTCAGGTATTTCAAATGCAGTGTTTACCTCAGGCCTCTTTCCTCCTTTCTGTGGCTTCTTTCCATCAGCCATTTTTTTAGATGAGGAATTTGAACAATGGAATTCTCTGAAGATGTATGCAACTTTTCTTCGAGGAACGCTGCAAATGAGTTAAGTTGATGAGAACCTAGTGATTCAGCAGCGGACATGAGTACCTATGAACAGAGTATAGTTGCGAGGAATTTGGAGAGGTCATATGCGTTCTCAGAAGGAAAAAGAACAAGTTTGAGGAATTTGACTAGATGAGTCTTGAAGAATTTCACTAAGCGTTCTTTGTCTTAGGTTCCAGAGTTGTACAGATCAGAAATCCACACAATTGAGGAATCTTGAAGAAAAATATAGCTTAGTGAAATGAATCAAGAACAGGTGACATGAGAGGTGTGTAGTGTGTGAGGAATTTGAAGAATAAACACCTTTGAAGATTTTGTAGTAGACATTTGAATCAAAGAGGGCAGTAAAAGTAACTTTTAATTACCCTGGATGAAGAACACAACGAACTGGGAAGTGGAGATGTGAAGTTCGTCAGTGCAGATCTTGGACGCCCTAACTCGGCAGAGGAAGACAGCTACGGCGGCGGCGGAGTGAAGAAATCCGCGGCCGGCGCGAGTACGACGGCGACGAGGTCGAGGCAGTGAAGCTCTTCCTCACCAGCGACGATGAAGTAGCGGCGGCGCTAGGGTTTGAGAAACTCGAGCTGGAGTGGGGTCGAGCGGAGTAAAAAATAAGTGAGGAAGGGGAGGGGTATTTATAGCCATGGTGAAAAACTGTTCGCCCGACGAATTTGGACGAACGTGCCCCTAACCCTTCTCATTCGCTTGACATGTGTCACCCACGTACTGAGAAGTGGAGATCGTGTGAGATCGTGGGTGAATAGATAAGTGTTTTCGTGGGATGCGGAACGGTTTGAGCGGCAAAGCCGAAAATTTAGATAGGATAAGTTAAAAGTTCCGTTCGCAAATTCTTCAGCTGACAAGGACACAGTGAAGATTTTGAACGAGTTTCAAATAGAACACACATGAAGAATTTGTGAATAGAATGGGTTGAGTTTTGCATAGAGGGGGAAGGGTCCGATCACATTCACTTAGCAGAAAAAACAACTTGAAGAAATAGCAATAAGTGAATGCTGTAGAGGACATAAACTCATATATATATATATATATATATATATATATAGCCAATGAAGAAAAACGACGGAAAAGGTGAAGACAATGCAAAGTTGAAGAATATGAACAACTGAGGAATTTCAAAACTGAGGAAAAACTCAAATTGAAGATTTTCAACTTTTGGTGGTGGCGTGACCCACCGTATAAGAATGATAATTTCAGACACCACGTACAATTGTCGTAGGGTTCTGAGAATCAAATTCTTCGTTTATTTCTTCACACTTAGAGTGTTATTCTTCATTGATTGAAGAAAAACATTTCTTCATGTGTTGCACATCTAAGTCATTAATTTTGCATAAGTGTTAGGATGAGTGTCCTTTTCAAAGAACATTCGAAGATTCTAGGATATTTAGCTCACACCACAACTTGCTAAATCTCTTATCATCCAAGGGCTTTGTGAAGATATCGGCTAGCTGTTCTTCAGTCTTCACATGCTCAATAGAAATGTCGCCCTTCAACACATGATCACGAAGAAAATGATGACGAATCTGAATGTGCTTTGTCTTCGAGTGCTGAACTGGGTTGTGAGCAATCTTGATGGCACTCTCATTGTCACAGAAGAGAGGCACATTCTTCACATTGACGCCGTAGTCCTTGAGAGTTTGCTTCATCCACAGCAATTGAGCACAGCAAGAACCAGCAGCAATGTACTCAGCTTCAGCAGTAGACAGTGATACACAGTTCTTTTTATTCGAGGACCAACAGACCAAAGATCGTCCGAGGAAATGACATGTACCAGATGTCGACTTATGGTCCACATGATCACCAGCATAGTCAGAGTCAGAATATCCAATGAGATCAAAAGCCGAGCCCTTGGGGTACCATAATCCAAGTGTTGGTGTGTGAGCTAGATATCGAAGAATATGCTTCACAGCCTTATGGTGTGATTCCTTCGGTGTAGCTTGAAATCGGGCACACATGCAAACACTAAGCATAATATCTGGCCTAGATGCACATAAGTACAATAAAGAACCAATCATGGAGCGGTATACCTTTTGATCAAAGTCAATACCATTTTCATCAGTGCACAGATGGCCATTTGTGGGCATAGGAATTTTGACGCCTTTGCAATCTTGCATGCCGAATTTCCTCAGTACATCCTTGAGGTATTTCTCCTGAGATATGAGTATGCCATTGCGCTGTTGATGAATTTGAAGACCTAAGAAGAATTTCAATTCTCCCATCATAGACATTTGATATTCTTCACTCATCATATAGGCAAATTCATCACTATAACGTTGGTTGGTACAGCCAAAGATAATATCGTCAACATATATTTGGCACACAAACAGTTCACCATCATAAGATTTAGTGAAAATAGTAGGGTCGAGTGAACCGGGTTTGAAGCTTTTCTTCATGAGGAATTCCTTCAAAGTATCATACCACGCCTGAGGGGCCTGCTTGAGGCCATAGAGGGCCTTATTGAGTCTCAAGACTTTGTCAGGATGCTTTGGATCTTCAAAACCTTGGGGTTGAGCAACATATACTTCTTCCTCAAGCTTACCATTGAGGAATGCACTTTTCACATCCATTTGATATAAAGTGATATCATGATGGTTAGCATAAGAAAGTAATATGCGAATAGCCTCAAGTCTAGCAACAGGTGCAAAAGTTTCATCGAAATCAATTCCTTCAACCTGTGTGTAGCCTTGAGCTACAAGCTGAGCCTTATTCCTCACCACAAGGACATTTTCATCTTGCTTGTTGCGGTAGATCCACTTTGTGCCAATGATATTATGCTTGCGAGGATCTGGACGTTTGACCAGTTCCCAGACGTTGTTGAGCTCGTACTGATGTAATTCTTCTTACATGGCCTGAATCCACTCAGGCTCCAGAAATGCTTCATCTACCTTAGCGGGCTCTGTGATAGAGACAAAAGCAAAGTGCCCACAAAAGTTATATAAATGTGAAGCTCTTGAGTGTGTGAGAGGACCTGGTGCTTCAATGTGATCGATGATCTTCTCAATTTGCACTTCTTTTGCAACACGAGGATGAGCTGATTGTCGTCGAGGAATTTGATCAGCATTTTCTTCAGCACCATTTTCTTCAGGTGCTTCAGCTCGACGTTCTTCTCGTTCTGGAATGAATTCTTCAGCAGATTCTTCGGTCAGAATGACATCCTCAGTAGCCTTGAACTTGATAGATTCCTCAGGTGCTGGTTCATCTATCACAGAAGGTACGTGCTCTCTTTGCGAGCCATTAGTTTCATCAAACCACACATCTACAGTTTCAACAACCTTGTGTAGAACGTTGTTGAAGACTCTGTAGGTGTGCGAGTCCTTTCCGTAACCAAGCATGAAGCCTTCATGTGCTTCAGTGCAAATTTAGAGTTGTGATGAGGATCTCTAATCCAGCATTTAGCACCGAAGACTTTGAAATAACTCACATTGGGTTTCTTGTCAGTGAGGAGTTCATAGGCAGTCTTCTTGAAGAATTTGTGAAGATATACTCTATTGATGATGTGGCACGCAGTATCAATTGCATCAATCCAGAAACGATGAGGCATTTTATATTCATCAAGCATAGTGTGAGCCATCTCAGCAAGAGTCCTGTTCTTGCGCTCCACGACGCCATTCTGCTGAGGAGTATAAGGAGCAGATAACTCATGAGTAATAACAAGCTCATCAAGATAGTCATCAAGACCAGAATTCTTGAACTCAGTTCCTTGTCACTTCTGATGCGTTCGATCTTCACACCAAAGTTGGTTGAAGCCCTCGAGGAAAATTGTTTGAAGACTTCCTGCACTTCATGTTTGTAAGTAACAATGTGTACCCATGTGTAACGAGAGTAATCATCAACAATAACAAAGCCATATTGAGATGCTTCATTTGAAACTACAGAATAATGGTTAGGACCGGAGAGATCCATATGAAGCAATTCAAATGGTCAAGTAGTGGTCATGATAGTCTTCGCTGGATGCTTGGCCTTGGTCATCTTTCCAGCTTCACAGGCTCTGCATAAGTGATCCTTGAGGAATTTGACATTCTCAATGCCAATGACGTGCTTCTTCTTCGCAAGCGTATGCAAATTCCTCATGCCTGAATGACCAAGTCGTCGATGCCATACCAGCCTTCTGAAGATTTTGCAAGTAGGCACACGGCTGGTTGTGGTCCTGTAGAGAAATCATCAATATACAAGTCTCCTCTCCTAAAGCCTTTGAAGACTTTGGAATTCTAAGCTTCCATGATCACAACACAACGATACTTGCCAAAGACAACAACCATATCAAGATCACAAAGCATTGAGACAGACATGAGGTTGTATCCTAAGGACTCGACAAGCATGACTTTGTCCATGTGTCGATCCTTTGAGATCACAACCTTACCTAGGCCCAATACCTGACTTTTGCCTTTGTCAGCGAAGATGATATGCTTCAGATGTGATGTAGATAAGGGAGCATCCATCAATAGATTCTTGTCACTAGTCATGTGATTTGTACATCCACTATCGAGGACCCACTTAGTGGCTTTGGGTTGATCATCCTGCAGATGAATTAGTGCAGCTTATAAACTCATATACTTCATTAGTGAAGAATATGACATCAATTCATCAGATCAATTTCATCAGGCAATAGAACAGATAAAGCAGTATGAGGACGTGAGAAATGAAATTCATTTCTTCATGATTAGCCTACGTCCTTCCAGGCACTTTTCAGGTCTCCAGCAAACTCTTCAAACATTTTAGCACGTCTGGAGACCTGACCCTACAGAAGAGATTAGTTCTTTTTTCACCACCCACATCCGAAGGGGTGGCAAAGAGTTCATCACTCTGCGAGCTCCATACGAGAAAGGTGGCATAGAAGCCAGCCCATTTCGTTTCACATAAGAGGAGTTAGGATAAGCATATGAATAAGCAGAGAAATTCTTCGAGGACTTATGAACATAATGGTTAGAAGAATAATGCTCATATTCATAGCCCTTATCTCTTCCCTGCGAAACAGAGTTGTTAGCACGATGATATTCATATGAGGACTTTGATCCTTTTGAGGAATTTGATCAACGTGAGGAATTTGGTCCGTATGAGGACTTGGATCCATATGAAGAAATTGATCTAGGGTTCCTATTCTTCACAGGTGGTGTCATGAGGACATTCACCTGAAGACTTTCAAGGCATCTTTTGGGAACCCATATTTTCTTCATAGGGGAACCGTTCCTGCAGTTAATGCCAACATATCTAGCAAATACTTCACCATTCTGATTTTTGAACAGTTTATAGTTGGAGTCAAATGACTCATCAGAAGAATGAGAAGATTCACGTGTAAAGCCAGATAGATTAGATGGATCAACTGGAGGTCCCTTTGCAGCAACCCATGAGGTTTTGGGATACTGCTCAGGCTTCCAATATGTACCATCAGCATTGAGTTTCCTCTCAAAGGCAATACCCTCTTTCCTAGGGTTCCTGTTGAGGATCTGCTTTTTAAGCACATCACAAAGAGTCTGATGCCCTTTGAGGCTTTTGTACATGCCTGTCATGTACAATTCCTCCAGCCCTGCATCATCAGTGATACTAGCAATGTCCTCAAATGAGGAATTAGTGATAGCAGAGGTAGGTGAAGAATTTGTAACATTCAAAGCATTTGAACATTCAGGTGAAGAATTAGCAGATTCACGTTCAATGCACTTCAAACATGGAGGAACAAATTCTTCCTGAGCAGCGCTGATTTGTTGAGCAAGTAATGAATCGTGCTCCTTCTGAAGATCTTCATAACTCACTCTTAGCTTCTCAAGATCTTGCTTTCTTTGAAGAAATTCATAAGAAAGCTTCTCATGATCAGATAACAGAGTGTTATGATGACCTTGAAGGTTGTCAAACCTAGTCTGAAGCCTCTGAAGATTCTCAGTTAAGGTTTTAGTGTGATCCATTTCTTCTCCCAACATATCATCACTTTTGTCTAGCATGTTTTGAACCTTTTCAAAAGCCTTTTGTTGTTTCACAGCAATCTTAGCAAGTTTAGAGTAGCTGGGCTTGAGGTTTTCATCAGATTCATTCTCACTAGATTCAAAGGAGGTATATTTGAGTACCTTGGCACCCTTTGCCATGAAGCAATAGGTGGGAGCGTAGTCATCATTGCCTTCATCAGCCTTGTTAGTGAAGCCATTTTCTTTAGAGTTGAAGATAGACTTGCTGACGAATGCTGTAGCGAGAGCTAGACTTGCCACACCAGACTCGGACTCCTCAGATGCCTCCTCTTCCTCATGTTCCTCAGATTCAGCCTCAGAGTCCATTTCCCTGCCAATGAATGCCCGAGCCTTCTTGGAGCTGCTCTTCTTGTGAGATTAAGATTTTGAGGATTTTGACGATGAAGACTTTGAAGATTTCTTCTTCTTCTTCGCATCATCAGAACTGTAATCCTTGTATTTCTTCTTCTTTGATTCCTTTTCCCACTGAGGACAATCTTGAATGTAGCGACCAGGTTTCTTGCATTTGTGGCAAAGCCTCTTCTTGTAGTCACTGGATGAGGAATCATTGCTCCTTGAGGGTTTTCCAAAGCGACCACGTCTTGAGAACTTTTGAAATTTCTTCACGAGCAGTGCTAGTTCATGGCTCAGTTCTTCAAGATCACCAAGGCTGCTGCCAGAATCTTCATCTTCAGATTCAGACACTGCGTTGGCCTTCAGGGCACGTGATCTGCCATAGCTCAAACCATAGAGATCTCTCTTTTCAGCAAGCTGGAACTCATGAGTATTTAGCCTCTCGCGGATATCAGCGGGATCAAGTGACTTGTAGTCAACACACTCTTGTATCATCAGTGCGAGAGTATCAAATGAGGAATCAAGCGATCTCAGCAATTTCTTCACCACCTCATGGTCGGTGTCAGTGGCACCAAGTGCTTGAAGCACATTTGAGATGTCAGTGAGGCGATCGAAGGTTTGTTGAACATTTTCATTGTCGAGTCTTTTGAAGCGGTTGAAGAGATTGCGAAGAACATCAACTCGAGAGTCATGCTGTGTTGAGACTCCTTCATTGACTTTGGACAGCCTATCCTAGATAAGCTTAGCAGTTTCCAAAGCACTCACTCTTCCATACTGTCCTTTGCTCCGATGGCCACATATGATATTCTTCGCTTGAGAATCGAGTTGTTTGAATCTCTTCACATCAGCAGCATTCAGAGAAGGTGTGACTGAGGGAACACCATTTTCCACAACATACCAGAGATCGTTATCAATTGCCTCAAGATGCATTCGCATCTTATTCTTCCAGTAGGGGTAGTCCGTCCCATCGAAGGTAGGACACCCAGCAGAGACCTTGATCATACCTGCGGTCGACATAACTAAAACTCCAGGCGGTTAAACCAAAACCACACAGAACAAGGGAGTACCTTGCTCTGATACCAATTGAAAGTGCGTTATATCGACTAGAGGGGGGTGAATAGGCGATTTTTATGAATTCTTCACTGAGGAATTTGTCAGTGAGGAAATTCCTTAGCGAAGAACTACTAGCAGCGGAATAAGTACTCAAAAGTAAACATAACAGAACACAAGCATGATCATCATGATGAAATGAAGACAAGCACATACAGAAAGCGTAAGCACATGATAGCACAGGACGAGAACAAACAGACTGAAGAAATTGAACTGAGGAAATTAAGAAAGTCTTCATTCAAAGTCTTCAAACACAGATATGAACAAGCACACAACAACTGTAATGAGGAAATGAAGGAGTTGAGGAAATAGAACCAGTAAGCTCAGTGAAGACAATGATTTGGTAGACCAGTTCGAACTGCTGTCTTAGTTGTACATCTGGTTGGAGCGGCTAGGTATTTAAACCTGAGGACACACAGTCCCGGACACACAGTCCTCATCATATTCTCCTTGAGCTAAGGTCACACAGACCTCGCCCAATCACTCGTGGTAATTGTTCAGGTGACTTCCAAACCTTCACAGACTCGGTCACTCGGCGATCCACAATTCCTCTTGGATGCTCTAGACCATGACGCCTAACCGTCTGGAAGAAGCACAGTCTTCAAAGGTAACAAGCGTCGGATCCACGCAGGATCAATCTCTTCAGTGATGTTCAATCACTTTGGGTTTGTAGGTGTTTGGGTTTGGGTTTTCCTCACTTGATGATTTTCGGTCAAAGTCCTCAGAGGATGGGATGCTCTCAAATGACAAGTGTCAGTTTCTCTCGGAGCAGCCAACCAGCTAGTGGTTGAAGGGGGCGGCTATTTATAGCCTAGGGAGCAGCCCGACATGATAAGACATAAATGCCCTTCAATGATATGACCGTTAGGTGGGTAGATATTTTGGGACAGCTGGCGCATAGCACAGCAACGGTCGGATATTTGAGGCTCAAATTCCTCACGGCTATCATGTTCCTCACTGTGTAGGCAGTCCGCACTGGCGAATTCCTAACTCTTCAGTCAGAACAAATTCCTCAGAGACCAGAAGAACTTCGTCTCTGTCACTGAAGAATATGACTAAACTGTATGAGATTTCCAATGGCTTCACTCGAAGGGATTGATAGGTGTAGGATTTTGAGTTGAGCATACATGGAAATTTTTCCTTAGTATTTCCTCGACCCCCTTTAACAGTACAGTGTTTCCTATAACTCAAGAAAGAGAAAATGAAACTACGAAAACAAAAGTTTTCACGCTCCATGTTCCTCGAATGAATGCCAAGTCTTCAAGGTCACACCAATTTCTTCACTTTCAATTCAGAAAGTCTTCAGAAATCCAAAGTCTTCAGTTGAAGAACTTCATTTTTAGGGGTCGACTTTCTCTATAAATATCAAAGTCCTCATAGACTTATAGACCTGTGTACACTCATAAACACATTAGTCCCTTAACCTATAAGTCTTCAATACAACCAAATCACTTAAGGGCACTAGATGCACTTACAACATGTTCTTCCCATCCCTACAATAATCAAAAACACACATATATCAAGTAAGTACTCAACAAAATATTTGCACAAAATGCATAAGCCCTAACATATATATGAAACAATAACACTAACCCCCACTTAACAATAACCACAACCCTAACCATAGCATAACCCTAACACCAACATAAAACACACATAACCCTAACCCTAGCAAGATTTGAGCAAATGTGAAAATTCCTATGGATGAAAAAGAGGGGATTGGAGGAGATTACCTTAAGGGAGGGGTTGGCTTGAAAATCCACGGTCAAATACTCCGGATTTGCAAGATTTGAGAAGGATTTGAGAGGGGGGAGAGGGGGAGAGAGGAGGGGCGCAAGGCTCAGGGTTTGGTTGGGGTGAGAGGGTGGGGCCAGCCTAAGTGACAAATAGACAGTGCAGTGCCTAAGGGATAGGCGCTGCACATTACAGGTGTGGCGCCTATGCCTTAGGCGCTGCATCACTGGCTGGGGGGCCACGGCTGGCCCCGGGCTGCCACGCTGGCCGAGAGTGCGACGCCTAAGCCATGGGCGCTGCATGGTGGAGTGTAGCGCCCAGCTGTCAGGCGCCACACAAAATGGTCAGTTTGTGAAAAAATTTCTGAAGCAGTTCAAATCTTGAATTGATTTCGTCCTCAGGTCAAATATGTGATTTCTGCCAGTGGTTTACAAGGACGAACAGAAGATCACCGGTTTGACCTAACAAAATATGATGGTCAACCCCAAAATATAAAGCATGTGTCGCTAGATTGTGAGCCTCGAAATTCAAGCTCCTAAACTCGTGAACAAAATTACACACGGTAAAAATTCTAGAGTGCTTTATGACTTCATGTATAATAGTTTCATAATTGGCCGAGCTTTGTTGCTTGATATCACTGTTCGCACACGAACACGCCGCCGTGTAGCTCCAACACCAAGGGTGATGCACCGCAACTCACGTCGAAGGAGACCCGTCTGGCAGCGCGGTACGCAAGCAATTCGGCGGGTGCTTTTGAGGACCCGAAACCCCACATGCCCGGGAGGGACCCCGTCAGGGCGCGTGGCGGCTGTGGGCTGCCCTAGGTCAGCCAGATCGCCCCTAGGGCCTCGTGGATCGCCGCCCTGCAAACGAAGAACGAGAAGAAGAAGAATTAGGGTTAAGGAGAAAAGATAAAAAATAAAAAGTGGTAGATGAGTTGTTCGATTGTGTGTTGTTCAATCGGCCATCACCTCTCATCTATTTATGAGGCGGCTGGACTTCCCGTACAAGAAAAGGACTTCAAATCCCATATAAATCTTTTCAAAATTAACCGAACTCGAATTTAGGTAAGTCCGAGACATCAGTTCAGTTTTTGGGTCTCACGGGTCACAAACGACCACAGATGAAGATGTGTCTGAAAGCAATTTTGACCGTTTCGATGAGACAAACAACTTTCGGGTTGAACGTTTTTCGATTCGAGGCCATCTTTATGGTCAAATCGCTCGCACAATACAGTAATTATTCATGCAACTCATCACACATAGTCACATGTGTGTCTGGTCCCGAGCGTCAGATTTCGCTCACTGCAGGGTCACACTGTTCGGACTCTAACTTTTGCATACGACCTCGGATTGGGACGCTTGTCATATCAAAATCAATTTTTTTGACGAGACGAAGACAACTAGTGTAGATCAGTTTTCCATATGAGGCCTTCTTGGGGGCGTAATCAGCCGAACAATGATCTGGATATAAAATCTCAGTACTTTGAACACAACTTCGACTTTAGAGATGAGATCGGATGGCAATGTCCTAAACTTAAAAGATGTTCATGTCGACAATACGAATTTTTTTCATGTAGATCACTTCTCCATTTGAGGCCATCTTAAATAAGTTCTTGACCGTGCCAAAATCTGGTGTCAACACATGCCCCCCTGTTTTTCGGCAAGCTTGTGTGCCAAAAAATAACTTGCACATAGCTTGTTCTAAGGACGATGTCAACACTCCATCGACCTTTTTGCATGTTCTTAGGACGATAAGTTTATATCAACCATTTCTTGTTTGAACATCTTGATGCAAACTTGGGTGAAAACTTCTCAACTTCTATAACAATTCCATGATAAGGTTCCATAGATATGTATCTCAAAGCCATCCTATGAACCATATTATTCACCCTTTCGCTAGGATTTTGCAGATAATCAAGATTGAACTTCCTCCAAACCTTGCTTCTCCTGCATAAAGCTTTCATTAGTGGCCGAGGTGGTGAGCTCCAATTCGTCCTCACCTATGTTGGCAAGCACTACTAGGGAAAACCTTATACACAGAATCTTAGCAACAACGCGGTACAAAAAGAGGCGCTACTGCTAATTTTTAGTAGCGCGTGTTCAAAACAAGCGCTACTGCTACTCAGTTAGCAGTAGCGCGGCCTAGTGGAACTGCACTGCTACTATAATCGACCGTTAGTAGTCACCAAACTAGGTTTAGCAGCAGCGCGCTGCCGCGACCCGTGCTACTGCTAAAGTAATAGTAGTAGCGCTTTTTTCCTGGTCGCTACTGCTAATTTTGAAACTGGCCACATGGCGGGCCCCGCTTAGCAGTAGCGCGTGCGCATGAAGCGCGTTGCTGCTATGCTCTTAGCAGTAGCGCGCTTTACCACCCGTGCTACTGCTAAGACACAGCATAATACCACCTTTTCCCTCCCCTCCCCCATCTCCTCTCTTCCTCACTTTCCCCTACCTCCCACTTCCTCTCTCCCCCACTTCGCTTCTTCATCAATACTTCTCCCCCCATTACTCTCCCTCTTCTACCTACCTTTCTCTCTCTTTATTACTCCTAGCTAACTACACCACCTCCATTAATGCATCTCCTTTCTCTTTTTCCTTCCCCCTCCACTAGTTGAAGTTGTCTCCTCCCAAATTATCTAGCTAGGGAGATGTAGCATTTAGTGAAGTGACCTATGTGCCCCCTAACTAGATCTAGCTTTGTCAAGAAGAGCTTTGTCCACTTTTGATCTACCTACTACATCATCATCTCTCCACCGTGTGCTCAATCTCGAGATAGGTGTGCGATATGATAATTGGGCGATATGATGGAAATTGTGTGTGTGGCATGAGTTGACGCCAAATTGTGCTTGTGAGTTGCCTATGTTTTGCCGAAATGTCGATTTATTTCCGTTTCGGTGAACTCCGGGCAAACTCTAGATCTATATGTCCTATTTTTAGGGAAGGTCATGCGAATTTTTGTATGACTTTGATGAATGCAAGCATTTTTATAATCAATTTGTTTATTATTACCGTGCAGGTGTTCATGATGGTCAGTGGAACGATGGTGCACAGGTGGTTGTGGTCAGTGGTGCAGGACATGAAAGAAAATAACCTGACAGAGGTTTTATGTTCGTGTCGAAGATGCAAAGGAATAGTTTGGCTCGACCCCTATGACGAAGGTCGTGTCGAAGCGCACCTGCTCATGACTGGTTTCATGGATGGCTATACTCGGTGGATAATTGAAGATGAGGATGATGATATTGAGGACGCCGACGGGGCAGGCAATGACGACATGGGGCAAGACGAAGAGATGATCGATAATGGCGGCGGGGAAGAGGCAGGACAAGGCGGCGGAGAAGGGGCCGGACATGGCAGAGGAGAAGGGGCCGGACATGGCGGCGGAGAGAACGTGGACTCCACGCTGCAGAGTTCGTCGGTACTAAGTTCAATCGTGCGGGACCCTCATGTTCAAGCACTGCTTCGCAAGGAGACGAGTACTGAGAGAGCTGCTTCTAAAGAGGAGGCTAAGCCGTAGGACCTCGTGGTAGACTCAAACACTCCGTTGTATGATGGTTGCAATCCTGAGGTGACCCGCTTGAGTTTCACACTCCAACTCCTGAAGACGAAGGCTAAAAACAAATGGACCGACACTAGCCTCGATGAGCATCTCAAGTACCTAAAGGATGCTCTTCCCGCCGGGAATCTGTGTCCTAGTAGTGTGGATGAGGCCAAGAAGATCGTGTGCCCTCTTGATCTGCCGCACGTTAGATACCTTGCATGCATCAACGATTGCATAATTTATCGGAAGGAGCACACGGAAAAAACAAGCTGTCTGTTGTGCAATGCTTCTCGATACAACAAGGCCAGGAAGAAATGTCCCCAGAAAGTTGTATGGTACTTACCGATCACTCCTCGTCTCCAGCGGTATTTCGTAGATCCCAAGGATGCAAAGCTCATGCACTGGCACACGGAGAGGAAGAAGCCCGGCGATGGAGATGATCCGAAGCTGACACACGTCAAGGATGGAAGCCAGTGGAGAGCGTTGAACGACTTCTATCGGTATTTCGAATGTGATGCAAGGAACATCGTGCTCGACGCGTGTACCGATGGCATGAATCCGTTTGGCAACCAGAACACCAAGCATAGCACATGGCCCGTGTTTGTATGGATGTACAACCTCCCCCTCACGGTAATTACATGTTGCACGAACATATATATCTAGAATATTCCATTTCCGTTCCTTTCAGATGTTTTACGCCGCAAACATGTGTTTGCAGGCCGACAAAACCCCGTGCACTGTACTCTACTTGATCAAAGGCCAGAAGGTGGACGTGGGAAAGGGGTTGATAATGAAGCCCTTGGATCTCACGTTCCACAAACAGCTGATGCCTGCTGGGCACTTCAGGGTTACCTTTTCGAGTGTTACATCGGGGCACGAGGATTTGCCTCCTCCATTATGCCTAGGGGGAGAGGACGATGAGACCCCGTCACGGATTGGAAGCTGCAAGGGTTGGGTGCTGCTATGGCCGAAGAATCTTCTTCGTCTAGAGCCGGCCGAGAGCACACCAATAACCACACATCAACAAGCATGTATGGAGACCACCACCCCGCCTACGTAATTACCAGCTCCTGTAGTGCCGGGTGAGAGCGGCGGACGACGTGATGAAGGGGGTGCAATAGTACTGGCTGATGTAATCGGTCCCATAGAACAGAGAATGGATGATGAGACGGAGGAGAAGGAGGACCCAATGGGTTTCCTCAATACAAACGCGTATGAGGGTGACTTAGATATGATGAGTCAACCATATGACGAATCGGGCTATCAGCATGCTAATGAGGATATGGATGATCTGCTAGGGCAGGAACATCGTAGCAGGGATTGCAAGAAGTCTCTCTTCATGAAATCCTCACAGGACACGCCTGAAGATGCCGCCTCAACACAGGCTCAACTAGCCAGGGCTCGTACAGTGCTTAGCCAGGCAACACGTTAAGGAAGGGTCTGGAAGGTGTGCCCAAGAAAAAGGAGAGGAAGAGACCGAGGTAGATAGCTGCCTCCAAACAAGCCAGAGCACATAGTAGCCAGACGGTGGATTTTGAAGAGCGTGTACCCGTGAAAGGTGCGGCCATGTTCCATCTCACGGGCGAGCCGATGCTATCGCCAAAACCGTTGGAGGCACTATCAGGGGATCTCAGGAGACTGCACGACCATGTGCTGTCGACTGAGAAAAGCCTACTAGCCTCGAAGGATCCAGGATATCTGACATACGCGGCTCGTGTGCCTGAGGGGAAGTGCTACGTCGACACTCGGCCCGCGGAGGTGTTCTTCCTGCGGTTTGACCATATCTTTGATATGTTTCTGGCAAGGCGGCTCGATTTTACAATCGTCCGCTTTTTTCACTACATATGAGCACCGTCATGAAGAGAGAAGAAGTCTCGCGAATCTGTGTGGCGTATCCGTACTACATGCACGAGTCTTTCTTGAGTCTCGGCGAATTTGACCGTGAAACTGCTAGGGAGTACCTCCAAAACTTCATGGTACAGAATAAGGACCAGGAAATTGTCCTCCTGCCTTATCATCCAAAGTAAGTCAGTTCCGGACAACCCTTTCGTACATTTCAATCATTCCTTCTCACTCATATGGAGAATAATTTGATGCGTCTTTTCCCCGCAACAACGGGCGCGCCGTCCTTATCGTTCTTTACCCGCGAGTCTCCCACGCCGTGTATTTCGACCCTACCAGAGACTACGAGAAGAAGGACTACACCCACATAACGAATATTCTAGATGATGCTCTCCAAGGCTTCAGCATTAGGGGTGGCAACCTGCACATCAGGAAACAAAGGAACAAGAAGTTGGGTTTCTCGCATAAAACCAACTTCTGCTGCATCCATGTCCCAAAACCAAGCAAGAAAGATGGATTCTACCTCCTCCATCTCATGATTGAGTTCAACACGGATCACCAAAAGCTTCGTATGAGAACCAAAAACGATGATCATATCCGCAAGTGGGTAGAATCTCATGGAGAAACAGATTATAAACTTAGAGATGACTTCTTTCGCATCCAAAGGGACATTGCGACGATCATCATGAAAGAAGTCGTCGATGAGAAGGGGATGTTCCACCACGGCCCTATATCGTGAGCTGACGTCCGAACTCGCATAGGCATGCAATGTCATGACCTCACGCCGTTCAAGAAGCTAGGGTCCATCCTTGATGATATGGAAGGATGGAACTTCTAGTGATTTACGATGCCGATGATGATGATATGTGTCGGTTGAACTTGTATACTTTCCGTAGCGATTAAACTTTGTGATGTCCACGGTCCCTGCCGAACTTGCTTAATGCTACTTTGTTAGTTTGGGTATGATGACATGTGTACCTCTAGTTAATTAGTTTGCATACTATATGTTGCATCTAGTTCCTAACCCTTTCTTTTTTGTGTTGCTCTAGTATATTTTGTTGCATATGATCGTACATTCTCTTGATGAAGATGCATCTCTAATAGGTACCTAGATTCTTGATGGCGAAGGAGTACTATGTCGTGTACGAAGGTAAGGTTCCGGGAGTGTACGGCGAGTGCTATGAGTGTCAGGCGCAAGTGGAGGGGGTCTCGGGTGCCAGCCATAAAGGCTTCAAAAGCAGACAAGAAGCACAAGCTAGTTACTTGAGGTTCACGCTAGCACGAGAGAGGCCTCATAACTGCCGCGTCATGTACTGCATAGTTTCGCTATCACTCATAGTGATAGCACTTCTCGCGTATATCATTGTTTAGATGGATGACGTTGTAGTTGCAAGTATTCGGGACTTGCATGTATCGCCATTTTCGAGATGATGACAAGAGACCACTTTGTGTTGGATGATGATTATGATGAGACTATTTGTATGTATATGCTATGATTACATTTGTGGTCTCGCAGCCATTTCACTACTGCAGGATGCTGCTAACGCGCAGGATGCTGCTACGACGAGAGACCAAAAATATTACCGCAGCATGTTGGTGCCATGTCATGACACCATGCAAAGTTTCATGATTTTCAGGCGTGTTTTGGAATTACAAGAATTAAAAAACCAAGTTTCTCAATCTTTCCGGCCAAGCCACAATGCCCAGATGTTTGAATTTCACTCCCATCTCTTGCATGGGACCTATAAATTCACCCAAGGACACACATGTGATTTTTCGAACAACTTTGCTGCACTTGAGCACGTGCTTCTGGTTCAAATTTGAATTATGCACATTAAATGCGCAGAAACTCAACTAATGTATAAAAAAGGCGAAACGAACACGGAATAATTCCAAAATTTAGCACGATACTCCTATTTGGTCTAATCTGGCTGTGTAAAAAAATTAAGGCAGGAGAAGGCAGAGTACGTCTGTCGTTTCGCACAAGGAGGTGACACGTTCCCTCTCGGAACCACGAGCCTTCTTGAGGGAAGCTCCGGTTTGCAAGAAGCTTACACCAAAGCTTGTCCCAATTCGGCTAAAAAAATTACCGTAGCATGTTCGTGCCATGTCATGACACCATGCCAAGTTTCATGATTTTCAAGCGTGTTTTGGAATTACGGGAATTAAAAAACCTGGTTTCTCAATCTTTTCGGCCGAGCCACGACGCCCAGATGTTTGAATTTCACTCCAATCTCTTGCATGGGACCTAGAAATTCACCCAAGGACAAACATGTGAATTTTTAAACAACTTTGGTGCACTGGAGCCTGTGCTTGTAGTTCAAATTTGAATTATGCACATTAAATGCCCAGAAACTCAATTAATGTGTAAAAAGGGCCAAACGAGCCCGAGATAATTCCAAAATTGAGCACGGTACTTCTATTTGGTCTAATCTAGCTGTGTAAAAAAATTAAGGCCGGAGAAGGCAGTGTACGTATGTCGTTTCACACACGGAGGTGACACGTTCCCTCTCGGAACCACGAGCCTTCTTGAGGGAAGCTCCGGTTTGCAAGAAGCTTACACCAAAGCTTGTCCCAATTCGGCCAAAAAAATTATCGCAGCATATTCATGCCATGTCATGACACCATGCCAAGTTTCATGATTTTCAGGCGTGTTTTGGAATTACAGGAATTAAAAAACCAAGTTTCTCAATCTTTCCGGCTGAGCCATGACGCCGAGATGTTTGAATTTCACTCCCATCTCTTGCATGGGACCTAGAAATTCACCCAAGAACACACATGTGATTTTTCAAACAACTTTGGTGCGCTGGAGCCTGTGCTTGTAGTTTAAATTTGAATTATGCACATTAAATGCCCATAAACTCAATTAATGTATAAAAAAGGCCAAACGAGCCCGGAATAATTCCAAAATTTAGCACGGTACTTCTATTTGGTCTAATCTGGCTGTGTAAAAAAATTAAGGCGGGACAAGGCAGTGGACGTATGTCATTTCACACACGGAGGTGACATGTTCCCTCTCAGAACCACGAGCCTTCTTGAGGGAAGCTCCGGTTTGCAAGAAACTTACACCAAAGCTTGTCCCAATTCGGCCAAAAAAATTACCGCAGCATGTTGGTGCCATGTCATGACACCATGCCAAGTTTCATGATTTTCAGGCGTGATTTGGAATTACAGGAATTAAAAAACCAAGTTTCTAAATCTTTCCAGCCGAGCCACGACGCCCGGATGTTTGAATTTCACCAAAGGACACACATGTGATTTTTCAAACAACTTTGGTGCACTGGAGCACGTGCTTGTAGTTCAAATTTAAATTATGCACATTAAATGCCCAGAAACTCAATTAATGTATAAAAAAGGCTAAATGAACCCGGAATAACTCCAAAATTTAGCACGGTACTTCTATTTGGTCTAATCTGGCTGTGTAAAAAAATTAAAGCGGGACAAGGCAGTGTACGTATGTCGTTTCGCACACGGAGGTGACACGTTCCCTCTCGGAACCATGAGCCTTCTTGAGGGAAGCTCTGGTTTGCAAGAAGCCTACACCAAAGCTTGTCCCAGTTCGGCCGAAAAAATTACGGCAGCATGTTGGTGCCATGTCATGAGACCATGCCAAGTTTCATGATTTTTAGGCGTGTTTTGGAATTACAGGAATTAAAAAACCAAGTTTCTCAATCATTCCGGCCGAGCCACGACACCGAGATGTTTGAATTTTATTCTCATTTCTTGCATGGGACCTATAAATTCACCCAAAGACACACATGTGATTTTTCAGAAAACTTTGGTGCATTGGAGCATGTGCTTGTAGTTCAAATTTGAATTATGCACATTAAATGCCCAGAAACTCAATTAATGCAAAAAATGCCAAACGAACCCGGAATAATTACAAATTTAAACACGACACTCATGTACTAGTTGCATGTTCATTGGATGTAAATGTTCTAGCAATTCAAATGCCATCCTTTCCCTCCGTAACACCATTTTGTCTTTCAAAACATAATGAAAAAATCTGGTATACCACAAACAGTTTACTAGAAAGTATCGTGTGGGATGCGATATAAAATATCTTGGCGCACCGTCTTGTCTAGCTTACGCAGGAAGCTTCGTCGTCTACAGTCCACCGCCCCCGCTTGAACCAGACTTGCGTGCCAGTTTCTCGCGGCACCGAGCAAAATTTTGTTGCCTCCGCGGAAATATCTATCTCCCCGCCCCTCCCTCCTACCAAAAGCCACATTTCCACTGTTCCTTCTTGCTTTCCAAGTTCAAACCTTCACTGCTGCTTACTGGCAGCTCAACCTCCTCGCCGGCGACCCTTCTTCTTGCAGCGCCGCCTCCTCGCCGGCTACCCTTCTTCTTGCAGCGTCGCCTCCTCGCCGGCGACCGTTCTTCTTGCAGCGCCGCCTCCTCGTCGGCGACCCTTCTTCTTACTACGCGGCCTCCTCGCCGCCGACCCTGCTTCTTGCTGCGCGGCCTCGTTGATATGGTCAGGTAATCCACAACCCACCCACACCATCCTCCTCCTTTCCCGTCCCACATGCCCCGACTGACGGAGCGACTTCTTCCACCGAAATCACTGCCCCCCTCCCCCAATTAAGCGCCGCCCACAGCCATTTTACACACAGTATAACGTGGACTGAGTAGCATGCGGCCGCATGCGCGAACGAGGTCGCTATGGCTGACATGCGTGTCGACCGCTAGATCTTGGAGGAGCACCTCGTCTTCGGGACCACCGCCGACAGCGCCGCGCGGCTGTCTACTTTAAAATACAGTTCGTGATGTTTTCTCGAGGCCACTGCCAATGCCTTCTAGTGATTTGTCCTCTGTAATATTAATATGCAATCTGATGTTCAATTAACAGTTTGGTCCTCTGAAATGTAATGTTCAGTTAAAACTTTGGTCCAACAATTGCTACATTTCGTAGTATTGTTCTCAAGCATTCTTTGTTTTGTTAACTGTCTTATCTTCCAGTACATGATTCCATTCTGCAATGTCGTGCTCAGTTAACTATTTTGGTTCATTTGATCTGCTGTCCATTTAACTGTTTGGTTCAGTTCTGCAACTTGATTTTCAGTTGATGTGGGTACAATTTTGTATTGTTATGTATGTGACACCAATTGAATTTTGCTGTACTCAATACATATTCTACTGATAGTATGGCAACTCTCAGTTAACCTGATCAAGATCTTCCTTATGTGTGTTGCAGGGAAACAATGGGAGACACTGCGGTTTACCATCGAGGTTTGTTCAAGCGAGGTCCTTTGGCTAATAGCACATTATTGTGCAGTTGCAGGAATCATTCTAATATTTAGGTTTTTTACAATTTGGTCTTGCACATGTAGGTCCTGCTGTCAGAGGCTTAGACCCACTGTTCGACCCATTTTGCATATGGGGAAATGAGATGTCCATGAATATCAGTCAAGTCAAGAAACTTAGAAAGATTGTTAGGATGAAGAAACTTGCGACGAATAACAACAAGATCTTTGTTTGCACAATTAAGAAGACATCAGTCAACTATAGGATGGTACCAACTCTTTTACCTTGTTTTTACCCCTTGCGCCATTTCAAAATTTACAACAGCGATTTATGCATAGCTTTGTTTTCAGTACTTTTCAAAGCAGTTCACCGATGATTACCTCTCAAACCACCTGCATGGTCAAGAGGCGAGGAAGGTATTCATTCAACACCTACGGTACAATAGTGAAGTCTTGCTGAAGAGGACGAAGGTTGGGCGGGCAATTATCCATAGCCACTGGCCTAAAGTTGCAAGGACATTCAACATCACTGAAGGCTCAATATTTGCCTTCCGCTTCTGTAGTTTCCCAGATGAGATTCATCTGTCTATTTACCGTGTCTGATGCTACTTTCCAAAGGTTTTTGATACTGCATGTGAAACTTGGTGCTATTGTGTAATGGCGTAACTGAGTGCCGAAGCTATCTGATGTAATTCGATTATGAAATCCTGGTTGCTTCTATACGGATATGCAATATCTGGCGTGTTTTATAAGAAATATCAGTTTGATTAGTACATGGATTATCAATAATAGGCTAATTACCCTGCTTATTGGGGTTTTCTATTGCAAACTGTTACTCAGACAGCACCGTGGGCGATGAACTCAAACAACCCACACGGTTTCTAGAAAGTAGGCGTGTTCGATCAACTAACAATCACACACGGCTTCCGGCAGCGAACTGTTTGCGTTAGACCACCTTGCACAAATGTTTCCACACAAAGAACTACGTGGGATCTACATACCTATGGAAATGATTTTCTGGGTTCACCGTGTGGGATGTACATACCTACAGAAATGATTTCTAGGATTCACTGTGTGGGATGTACATACCTACGGAAATGATTTCTGGGATTCACCGTGTGGGATGTACATACCTATGGAAATGATTTCTGGGATTCACCGTGTGGGATGTACATACCTACGGAAATGATTTCTGCGATTCACCGTGTGGGATTCACCGTATGTGTATGATGATGACATTTTTATGTGCTAAAGATTCTTGTATAAAGCCTGTTCAAATACAAAACAAATATGCAGAAAAAAATAAAACCTAATAAAATTAGCAGTAGCGAGTGCTGAAAAGTTAGCAGCAGCGTGCCACTAGGAGTAGCGCGGCCTAATAAAGTGCGCTAGAGCTATTAGTAGTAGCGCGCTTCCATACTGCTCGCTGCTGCTACGCTTGTATAGCAGTAGCGCGGGCAAACATGCGCTGCTGCAACAGGTTAGCTGTAGCGCCATATCAGTAGCGCGGGTCCCCGTGCTACTGCTATACCTAAAACCCGCGCTGCTGCTAGGCTTTTCCCTAGTAGTGAAGAATAAGCATCGGCTATTGATAGATGTGCAATACACCATGACCAATATGGTATCCAGATGCTTGCTATGCCAATTGTCATGTCTAGATATATGACGAATATTAAAACAACCCAAGGTAAAATTTATGTCTAGACATACCTCAAGATAAACTAAAAGTGATTCGTCAAAAACATTGATAACCCGTGGATATTGAAGGAAATATGCCCTACAGGCAATAATAAAGTTGTTATTTATATTTCCTTATATCATGATAAATGTTTATTATTCATGCTAAGAATTATATTAACTGGAAACTTAGTACATGTGTGAATACATAGACAAACAGAGTGTCACTAGTATGCCTCTACTTGACTAGCTCGTTAATCAAAGATGGTTAAGTTTCCTAGCCATAGACATGAGTTTTCATTTGATGAACGGGATCACATCATTAGAGAATGATGTGATTGACTTGACCCATGCGTTATCTTAGCACTATGATCTTTTAGTTTATTGCTATTGCTTTTTTCATAACTTATACATGTTCCTATGACTATGAGATTATGCAACTCCCGAATACCGGAAGAACACTTAGTGTACTATCAAACGTCACAAGGTAACTGGGTGATTATAAAGATGCTCTACAGGTGTCTTCGATGGTGTTTATTGAGTTGGCATAGATCGAGATTAGGATTTGTCACTCCGATTGTCGGAGAGGTATCTCTGGGCCCTCTCGGTAATGCACATCGCTATAAGCCTTGCAAGCAATTTGACTAATGTGTTAGTTACGGGATGATGAATTATGGAACGAGTAAAGAGACTTGCCGGTAACGAGATTGAACTAGGTATGATGATACCGACGATCGAATCTCGGGCAAGTAACATACCGATGACAAAGGGAACAACGTATGTTGTTATGCGGTTTGACCGATAAAGATCTTCATAGAATATGTAGGAACCAATATGAGCATCCAAGTTCCGCTATTGGTTATTGACCGGAAGTGAGTCTCGGTCATGTCTACATAGTTCTCGAACCCGTAGGGTCCGCACGCTTAACGTTCGATGACGATCGGTATTATGAGTTTATGTGTTTTGATGTACCGAAGGTAGTTCGGAGTCCCGGCTGTGACCATGGATATGACGAGGAGTCTCGAAATGGTCGATACATGAAGATTGATATATTGGAAGGTTATGTTTGGACACCGGAATGGTTTCGAATGAGTTCGGGCATTTACTGGAGTACCGGGGGGTTACCGACCCCCCCAGGGAGTTAATGGGCCTTCATGGGCCAAGTGGAAGAGAGGAGGAGGCGGCCAAGTGGTGGGGCGCGCCCCCAAGCCCAATCCGAATTGGGGAGGGTGGCCGGCCCCCCCTTTCCTTCTCTCCCTCTTCCCTTTCCTTCCCCGTCCTAGTAGGACTAGGAAAGGGGGGAAACCTACTCCTAGTAGGAGTAGGAATCCCCCTTGGGGCGCGCCATAGGAGGCCGGCCCTCCCCCTCCTCCACTCCTTTATATACGGGGGAGGGGGCACCCCATAGACACAAGTTGATTCTTAGCCGTGTGTGGTGCCCCCCTCCACATATTTCCACCTCGGTCATATTGTCGTAGTGCTTAGGCGAAGCCCTGCGTCGGTAACTTCATCATCACCATCAACACGCCGTCGTGCTGACGAAACTCTCCCTCGACCTCAGCTGGATCTAGAAGTTCGAGGGACGTCACCGAGCTGAACGTGTGCAGATTGCGGAGGTGTCGTGCGTTCGGTACTTGGATCGGTTGGATCGCGAAGACGTTCGACTACATCAACCGCGTTACTAAATGCTTCCGCTTTCGATCTACGAGGGTACGTGGACAGACTCTCACCGCTCGTTGCTATGCTTCTCCTAGATAGATCTTGCGTGATCATAGGAATTTTTTTGAAATACTACGTTCCCAAACAGATATTTGTTGCACTATACTAATAACGAATCACCGAAAGCCTCACTATGTACATCACTTATAACAAAGAAAAGCCCCAATCCGAATAACAATGTATATTCGGCTTTGATCATTTGTGTAGGACAACATTAATATGTTAAGTGGCATGAGGCTTCATAGCATAGCACCATAAGGAGATATATAAACAATACCAACACCTTGGCCATTGCTACATAATCACCATGTTACTAGAGAGATAAAGGTAAAATCAGTATTATACATGATGTCAATATGATGCTTAATAATAAAATCAAGCATGATTTGGCCTTACGTAAATTCTTAAAACTAATAAGCCAAAGCACACCCAATGAAAAGATAAGTCCACTTTGCAATTTTGGTGAATTGGTCTATGCATAATATCTTCAATGTCATCAATTTGACAAATTTCTATGCAAGCACTTATCTCAATCTCTACTCAAATTAAGGACGATGTTAAAATACCACACTGGCCATTCTTAGATATATTCTTACGGCGATAGATAAATATCAGCCATTACCATGAGGTCCATGTAGAATTCACCCATCAAAGCATGAATAGCCGAAATAAACAAATAAAATAGCAATAAAATAATTCAGCCCCTTTGCATTAGCAACAAAAATGCAACTAACCAAATGTATAGTGATTTGGTAATACCCTCTCATGATATAGAAAATTATGTTGCATCCATGGATCAAAATAAATCCATGGAGGGTAATTGATCATACCTACGGATGAATTCCATGGCAAAGGCATCAATGGCATGATTGAATAAAATGGATGATGTGCTAACCGAAGATTTTGATGTTGTGATGCACACCTTTGGCTTAATTGTTTGTTGCTTTCATCCTTCTCTTTCTTCACTTTTATTGCACTTGTTACAAAATAAGCATGCACATTATTTTTCTTTTGATTGATCTTCTTGGGAACCCAAGTCATGTTCTTCTTTTTCAGCTCTTGTGCACTAAGATTTTGTAACTCCTTCTTTTGCCAATACGATATAAGCCGAGTGGGCATCTCAGCTGTGATTCTTTTTTTACCAATGGCAATTCTTTTTTGGCCTTGTGCACCCTCAACTTCTTTTCTTCAGATTTGGCACTTTGATTTCTAACAATTGATTGCTCCACTTCTTTGCCTTTTGTAGCCAGTGTCAACACTTTAATTGGCTCTTTTTCATTTGAGATCAAATCTGAAGTTCCACTCTTACGACCATCTCTTTTAATACAGTAAACTTGCTTGACCACCTCTTTCTTCTTCCTTGAGCTCTGGACCAACTCCTTATGATTGAAACAGTCTTTAACATGTGATTGTTCAAATGTTGATCTTCTCGGAGCTGCATAATATTGGTGAGATTGTCTAATATAAGATGGAGAATGTGCCCTTTTATCATACCTGTCCCATGATGGATATGGATCTATATGAGCATAGGGAGGCACCCACGGCATTGGCATTGGCGGCCCAAAATAAGGATATGAATATGTTGCATTAAAATTCTCACTTTGCCAATATCGATCCTCATATTTGCGCCTTGGGGGTGATCTTGGTTTCTTTGCATGATTTGGCCGATAAGCATTCTTCTCTTCACCCTTCTTTTGATATTTATCCAATAGTTTAGCGAAGGTGATTTTTGATCTCTTACACTTGCGCTTATTTCGGCCTTCGTTTACTTTTTGTTTGCTTTCATCGATCATTGGACTTGCTTGCCGCCCCCCAGTACTTGGCGTCTTCTGTGCAACCTTGATGGAATTCCCGCCTTCAATAGTATCTTCATTGTGCTCTTGAACAACTTATTTACTTGAAAACTTGATCCCATCATCCACTGTTTTTACCTTCTCATCATTTAATGAATCAGCTTTAAGAAGATGATGCAAAAACTTTTTGCCATCACGACCAATCAGAATAGACTGGTCATCTCTTGGTGTTTCAACAAATTTCAATCATCCTTTTTCAATGGCCGATTTAACTATTTGGCAAAACATGTTGCAATCCTCAAAATTATGCTTGAACGAATTATGCAACTTACAATACATTCGTCCTTGGATAGATGGCTTGACATGGTGATTAAGAATCGTAATATAATTATTTCTTAACGACAAATCAAAGATTTGATCACACATGTTGGAATTTAAGGTATACCTTTTATCTTCTAGCCGATCTTGTTGTGAGAATGGCTTGGGAAGTAAGCAAATGAATGGTTCAGATTTGGCATCCCCCCATTTGGCCATGCATCGTGTTTTGCACTCTATCTCCAATATCTTTAAATAATAAACTATACTAGCATCGGTTTTCTCAAGAGATGTTAACCTTGGCTTGAAATTTCTGAAACAAATATAGTTAGAAAATTCCCGTCTCAATTGAGACTAAGTGTAAGCCAAGTAAGAAATAAGCAAAGATACCCAATTAGATATGAACTTTAGATAAATCAATGGGGAAAGCCTTGACTGCAACAATAAGTCACTATTGGTCTTTATAAATGGCGCAATGGGTTGACCGATATGCTTTATAATAATTTTATTACTAACAAGTAAATTAGCCTTCTTCATTGGTCTTTCAAAATTACTTATGACAATTTTTCTAATAGATGCATCAACAATAAAGTTGTGACCAAATCTGAAAACAGGTAAATTAATTGCTAGGCATACCTCTTCAAATATGTTGGGAAAGCATGATGGTGGCGTGATTTGAACAATTTCCTGCTCCGTCTTTGGATGGCTCCCCAACGCCTTATCATCATCTTTTTTCTTGATTCCATGCATCATTACTTTGAAGATCCTTGTCAACCGAACTTTGTTTAGCTACTTGCTCTTGTCCTTGAGGCTTGTCAACTTCTACGGCATGTAACTCATAGGGTAGGAAGTAGGTTTCATTAACTTCAGAAAAATCAAGCACCGCTGTTTTCCTATGCTTGCCATGCCCTTTCTCAGTGATGCTTTCCTCTTGGATTTGATGGATTCGAAATATATACTACTTGATTCGGGTTTTTCAACCGAAGCACTTTTAGTTTCCGAATCATCATTCTTTTCACCGGTTATCTCAATTGGCAAGGCTTCTTTTCTTTGAGCCAATTCACTATCAATTCTCTCTTGGCGAAGTCCATTCACCCTATCGCACAAAGCTTTAACTCCCCTCTCAATTTCAGCCCGCTCTAGATCAGTTTGCCCCCAATGCTTTTAGGATCTTTCGGCAATGAACCGTTAGTGTTGCCGAAATTTTGCAACCGTGTAGGGGGTGTATAATATGCTGTGGAACTAGGTGGAGGTGTATGCACTGCTGTATAACCATATGCTCTCTCGCCAATTCTATCAATTGATGAAGTTCCATCTTCTTGCAAAACTCTAGCCTTTATTGTAGCATAATCAGGAAACAACCCCTTTTCATATTGTTTAAGGAAAAGAGCACTAATCCTCTTGTTTTGTACCAAGCTCTTTTTTAACGCAACCACAACCGCTTCTGGAAGGGATTGCTCCTTAGTACTTTTAGATCCTTTCGGCAATGATTCGTGAGTGTTGCCGAAGTTCTCGAATTGCATAAAGCATGCATTATATGCTATAGTATTAGATGGCCGCGCGTGTGTTCCTGCAAAATTTTCACTTATTCGGCTATGACCATGAAGGTGCGGGGCCGAATTATGAACATCTACAGTTGCATATGGTGCTGAAAAATTATTAACACGAGGTGTAGCATATGATGGTTGAGAGCAACTGGCCGAATAGCTGGTAGTAGCATGGCAATTCTCTCATCCATCGGCAAGGTTGGATTCACATAATGCAAATTAGTTGCCGACGAATAAAAGGGTGAAACACTTTCTTGTATGCTATTGGAAATTTTAACATGAGTTGTTTCAAATTGATTACCTAAGCCCATCATGTAGTTCATCGGCATATGAATTTGTGGGGTTGCCGATGCATGAGAGTTAGGATACATATGTTGTATGTTGCTAAAATCATAAGAATTTGAAGCATGAAGATTATTTTGCATCGGCCCTTGGGCGTAATTAGATGCATGACTGACGAAATTCGGGCTAGCCAATACATTATGCTCATTAAGCGATCCAGCAACAACATATGAATTATTTGCATCTACAAAGGGGAATTGGGTATTCATATTACCTTTGTAGATCACAACTTCTTGATGACGATCTTCGTAGCAAGAACGCACCGGAGACCGTTCGAAGCTTCGTCCCTGGCGGAGTCGCCAAAAAGTGTGTTTGCACATGAACACATCATCGTGTACCTCCAACGCTGAGGGTGATGCACCGCAGCTCACTTCGAAGGAGACCCGTCCGGCAGCGCGGTATGCTAGCAATCCGGCGGGTGCTTTTGAGGACCCGAAACCCCACACGCTCGGGAGGGACCCCGTCAGGGCGCGCGGCGGCTATGGGCTACCCTAGGTTGGCCTGACCACCCCTAGGGCCTCGTGGGTTGCCGCCCTGCAAACGAAGAACGAGCGAAGAACGAGAAGAAGAAGAACTAGGGATAAGGAGAATAGATAATAGATAAAAAGTGGTAGATGATTTGTTCGATTGTATGTTGTTCAATTGGCCATCACCTCTCATCTATTTATGAGACGGCTTGAATTCCCGTATAAGAAAAGGACTCCAAATCCCGTCCAAACCTTTTCAAAATTAACAGAACTCGGATTTAGGTAAGTGTGAGACATCAGTTCGGTTTTTTTGTCTCACGGGCCACAAACGACCTCGGATGAAGAGGCGTCCAATAGTAATTCTGACCGTTTCGACGAGACGAACAACTTTCCTTTTGAACATTTTTCGATTCGAGGACATCTTCAGGGTCAAATCGCTCGCGCAATACAGGTAATTATTCACGCAACTCATCAGACATGGTCACATGTGTACCTGGTCCCGAGCGTCATATTTCGCTCGCTGTAGGGTCACGCTGCGCGGACTCTAACTTTTTTATACGACCTCGGATTGGGACAATTTTTATATCAAAATCGATCATTTCGACGAGACGAAGACAATTCTTGTAGATCAGTTTTCCATATGAGGCCGTCTTGGGGGCGTAATCAGCCGAACAGTGATCTGGATATAAAATCTCAGTACTTCGAACACAACTTCGGCCTTAGAGATGAGATCGTATGGAGGTGGCCTAAACTTAAAAGATGTTCATGTCGACAATACATAATTTTTTCATGTAGATCACTTCTCCATTTGAGGCTAGCTTAAATAAGTTCTTGGCCGTGCCAAAATCTGGTGTCAACAATCACCAATCACCACCTTGCAATCAGATGCAATATGAATCTTTTGTAAATTTAGGTCTTCGACAAGAGCTAGCGCCTCTCGAATGGCAAACACTTCTAGTGTTCCAGGAAGCTTAATGCCCATAAAAATAATCATCATAGCTCCCAAAGTAGACACCATCATGGTCTCGGCTCACTGCTGCAACAACACCAAAATCCGAACTTCTTGCTACAATGCATTAGGCGGAGAGAGCCATTGTGTCGCTCTTGAGGATGGCATGCGTGTGATGATTGTCGGTCTCAAAACCGGCGGATCTCGGGTAGGGGGTCCCGAACTGTGCGTCTAAGGTCGATGGTAACAGGAGACAGGGGACACGATGTTTACCAGGTTTGGGCCCTCTCTATGGAGGTAATACCCTACTTCCTGCATGATTGATCTTGATGAATATGAGTATTACAAGAGTTGATCTACCACGAGATCGTAATGGATAAAACCCTAAAAGTCTAGCCTGTATGACTACGATTATGATTGTCCTCTACGGACCTAGCCCTTCGGCTTATATAGACACCGGAGAGATCTAGGGTTACACAAAGTCGGTTACAGAGAAGGGAATCTTCATATTTAGATCGCCAAGCTTGCCTTCCACGCCAAGGAGAGTCCCATCCGGACACGGGTAGAGTCTTCGGTCTTCGTATCTTCACAGCCCAATAGTCCGACCCATGGCTAACAGACCGGACGCCCGAGGACCCCTTAGTCCCGGACTCCCTCAGTAGCCCCTTAACCAGGCTTCAATGACGAGGTGTCCGGCGCGCAGATTGTCTTCGGCATTGCATGGCGGGTTCCCCATTCCAAATACTCCAGGATAGTCTTCGGACGCAACGAACGTGTCCGGATTTGCAACACAAGTACCACCCACCACCGCAGAGAGTATAATATTTCACGAGTCCAATCCGCCGACAACTTTTTTATAATGTGACATCACGTCTGCCTGGTCATTATTTCGAACCGTTTCTTGTCCTGCCGTTCCACGTTTCGAGGCGCGGTTTTTATTGGCACGTCTTGTCAAAGAAGAGATCATGTCCCCTTATTGCGGGATTCCCATCAATACGAGCATGGGTAACCCAACCGTTCCATTGGGATGATTCCTTAGGAATAGGAAGGTTTTTAGGCTTAGGAGGAGGCGTCCGATATCCGTTGCCTTTATAAAGGAGCCAAGGGCTGTCTCTTTTTAGGCCAGTCCTCTCCTCAGCCTTTCCAACCTCGAGTTCTAGCGCCCAAGGTTCGACTTCATTGCTTTAAGCTTCCCAATCATGTCCGGACCCAGCCAACGGGGCCGATGGGTGGCTTCCTCTGTTACAGAGGAGGACATTGCGAAGCTCCGGGCGGCCAGATACCTGACCGCGGAGATACCCCACAGGCTTCCTGCTCAAGGATAGGTTATTCCGACTCCCAGATCCGGCGAGAGGGTCATATTCATCTCTCACTTCCTCCGAGGGCTAGGATTCGCTCTTCACCCCTTCATCCAGGGGCTCATGTTTCATTACGGACTAGATTTCACGATCTAGCCCCAGATTCTTTCCTCCATGTCTCGGCATTTATCATCACGTGCAAGGCCTTGCTCCGTATTCCCCCACACTTCGGCTTATGGCTCAAGACCTTTAGTGTGAAACCGAAGGTAGTCGACGGGAAACAAGCGGAGTGCGGTGGTGCTATAGTGAGCAAGCTTACCAATACTCTCTGGCCAAAAGGCTCTTTCACCGAAACTTCCAGCCAATGGCAGCGGGAGTGGTTTTACATCACTGAACCCCGCAGTACCAAGTGGGCAGCTATACCTGCGTTCCGTTCCGGCCCTCCGTTACAGCTTGCATCATGGATTAATAAGGGGCTGGACTGGGGATCAGTTGATGAAGTGCAGACTCTACAGAGCCGCATCCGAACCCTCCTTGAGAAGGACATCGATCCTGTCAACATGATTCAAGTAATGCTAGTCTGCCGAGCCCTGCCATGCTAGCGTCAGCCTCTCTGTATGTGGGAGTTTACCCCGGAAGGACCACGGACCCTCCAACACTTCTTCGGCACTATGCACAGGACACCACCGAGGACCTCGGCCTCGACTACAACCATCGGATACCTCGGTAAGCGCTCAACTCCCGAACACTTTGTAGTTAAGTACGCCGTAATATGTTACTGAGCAAACTATCTTCTTCCAGGGCTGGATAAAGAAAGCGGAGCGAATTAGGTGTTCGGCCCCCCTTCCCAAAGACTCAGCGGATCCCGTGCTAACAAGGATGCTGGCTTCGGCACCGTACCAGGTGCCTGCGAAGGGAGACAAGGCGGAGAGCGGGAAGGCCAAAGGTGGCCTCCCTTCCGAGGGTATATCAGACACTGTGTCCGGGGAGATCAAGATTCCCCCGCTCGAAGACAAAAGTGAAGGAGAAGCCAACATCCCTTCTCCCCATGGTAAGAAAAGGGCTGCCTCCGAAGAATGGGAGGAAAGGGCTCCTAAGTAGGGCAGGATGCCCCTGTCGGGTGGCTCGGGCTTGGAGGACGACGTCGTCGCACAGTCCCGTGATGAGGACAAGCCTCTAGCCAAATCGTAAGTGAACAAGGGTGTTTTAAACATATCCCGTTCCTTTCCGGTTACCAAGGTAACATCTAGAATATATGTTTTTGCAGCTCGGCACACAGTCCGCTTCACCAATCCTCTTTCTCGGGGGATCTTCTCCCGGAGATGATGGAAAGCGAAACACCTCCACCGGTCTCCTCGCCCAATAGGGCGGACGACCTCGAGGTGTCGCCCGAAGGGTCTCCCCCGATCAACAAGTAGTGCGAGGGGTGATGAAGACACTACCGGAAGGTGATACTTTGGTAGCCCAGGGTCCGGGGGCCAATGATAAAGGCCCCGGACTGTCCGGCTTACAGCCGGAGACGACTCTAGGGACGGATAAACGGATCCCTTCGAAGGGAGGTCGTACTCCTACAACAGCTTCCGGAGGTCTAGAAGCGCCAGATACATTGACGAACAGGTTGCGATAGGCGTCCGTCTCGGAGGAAGATCATACCTTGATGAGTACGGTGGTTGAAAAGGTTCTGTCCGCGAAAAGCGGATTGAATGAAGCCTGCACGAGCCTGCTAAGAGGCTTCGAGGTTTGTACTGTAAAATTTTCTATTGTGTTTTATTCACAAACTGCACCTGTGTATAGGTAGTAGCCCCTGAGACTCTGATTGGCTTCCTAAGGGAGGCGATCAGAGGATCAAAAAGATATGCCCAGGAAACAATCTAATTAATTGGAATACAGGTGTTACCTCCCTGGCGACTGCCCGAACTACAGAGGTTCCAGATTTGCAGTGGAAGCTTGATGTAGTGGATGATGACATCATGCTTATCAACAGGCGGCTTGACGAGGTGCAAGGTATGTCTTGGGGGTAGTTATTACATGGACGTGCTTATAATATTAGCATGACGCTAAGAATTGTATACTGAAATATGCCTGACTGCAGATGGTGTTGCCGTAGTTGAGATCCTGCGGGCTGAGCTGCCCGGGCCAAGGAGCAGGCCCGGATTAGTAATGCGGCTGCCGAAAAGGCATCGTCCGAATTAAAGGCCGAACAGGCTGCTCGGCGCCAGTACGAGGAGAGGATGTCCATGATGGCGCTTGAGCTAAAGGATGCTGCTAGCCGCTGTGAATTTCTCGAGAAGGATAATAAAGCCAAAACGGCTGACCTTGACAAGGCCTTACGAGAGGCGAAAGAAGCGCGGTCCAAGTCTAGAGCAGCCCGGGAGGAGATCCGGCAAGCGGGGGAGATCGCGGCTGGTAAGCCCTTTTAATTACAATTTAAGTACGATGATCCGAATTATGCCTCGCTTAATCAAGTGTCGAGTTCTCCAGACGCATTGTCGGACTTGTCGAAGAGTGTCTCCGATGCGACCCAGTTTTTCCAAGCGCAAGAAGGACGTACAACAGAAAAGTTGTTCTGGTCCCAGTTTAGCATGCCGAAGCGTCCGCTGTTGCTGAACGAACAGATGGCCCAATGGGCAGAGCTCCACAACATATCCGGATCTGCGATGAAGGACGTCGTGGTCCGACTGTGGCCGACCGAGCCAGTTCCGGATAGTTATTTCGGTTTGGTACAGCGACTTGTTGATGCGGTGCAGCGTATCGATGCTGTTAAGTGGTCAACGTGCATTGAAGGTGCACGGATGGCCTTTGCCCGTGTCAAGACATACTGGGCGAAGATGAAGGCCACCGATGTTGCAGCGAAAGGTCCGCCCAAGGGCAAGGATCATCATGCACCAGAGCATTATTTCGAGGATGTCTTAGAGGGTGCCCACTTGATAGAGGGTCAGTGCTCGAAAGACATGATATTTGAGTGAAATGTATTGAAATTGTAAAAGACAATATTATGATATAATAAGGCTATTTTTCGTTGGTTCCTCCTGTGCGGCCGTTTTTGTATAATCTGAAAGTTTTCCTGTCGTCGGCTTCAGCCCCCTCGTAGAAAATACGGGGGTGTTCGGAAAAGCACTTGATCACTCTTAACCCAACGTCTTGGTCCATGAAGGAGGTGTTAATGCGGCGAGCCAGGCAATCGTACTATAGGGCATTAACACTTTCACTTAGCCATAGGAGTTTTACGGTTGGTCTACGATATAGACCCTGGTATGTACGCGGTTATCCCAATATGGTGTGTTACATGTATGACCTGAAGAAAGGTCCTTCGTGTAATACAGAGGGAATCACGAAAGATTCCGATAAGTCATCGAGTGGTTGACCAGCTCTCGCCGCATCATGACAGTCAGTTTTCGGCTTTCTCTAGTGAGGTGTTTGACCAGATGAACCGGAAACACAATCGCAGTAGTTCTCCCTTCACTACCCTAGCCGATAGAGTGGAACGTAAGGTAGTAAGCACAGGAGCCGGGCAACCCAACTATTGACCCAAGACATGATTCGGACCTGATGCATATAAGGCCAAACTCGCGACGCCGAAGTATGCTATAAAGCTGTTCGGACTTGTTGGCAACTCATTTTGTTCCTGTCCGAGCCCCTGGCAGGTTACGTCTGGGTGCGCATGTGAAACAGCCAAAGGAGCAAACTTCAGCTCGTTATAAAAAAAGTGAATACTGAGTACGGATTATGTTTACTGGAACCTGAGTGATATGCCCATCATCATTTTATAGATAATAATGCCACAACCCCGGCTATTTGACATGCCAGGGGTCGACGACTGAGGAAAAAGGCACTTTGCAGGCTCAAAAATAGAGAGTGCGGTCTACAAAAAGTTGTTTTGGACCTCCTGTCGCACGTCTGCGTCGCCGTTCCTCGGTGAAGGGGTTCCTTAACAGGATTGGCCTTTGTGTAAATGTGCGAAGCCGAACTCCGATAGAGTTCGTGAGATGACCGGCCTTGTGAGCCACATGTGGCGAAGGATAATGAAAAAAGAAAGAGTAGTTAGAAAAAGAAAAAAGAAGGAGTTGATGGGAGTAGTTATAAGCTCCTCCGTATTGTGCTTCCGCCGATGCCCAGGGTATTTGAAGTGCATAGTTATGTATGCGCGGTACAGATTTCACAGGTATATGAGGCGGACGGCGGAAGCCGAACTGCTAATCCCGCTCCGAAATTGGTCGGTCCTGTTGAATGGAGACCGGCGGCTTAATGGCCGACAAGGTATGCGTCTTAATAAGGCCGCTTTGTTCTTCGGCTGAAGTAGCCGTAGTGTGATCCTCTGTCCGGATGGAGCGCTTCTTATGCTCCCCTGTAGAGGGGTGTGTCATATATACCATGTTCACTATTTTTACCTCGGGGGGAAACTGCTTCTGACCCTCGGTGTTTGGTTGGTGAGTCTCTTCGTCGTCGCTATCACCGGGCGGCCTCTTCCCCTTGTGAGTAGGTATTAAGCTTGCCGGCCTATTTCAAGACCCAACAGCTTCTGTTAGTGTGAGTAGCTGGCTTATCGGGGTTGCCATGAATCTGCCAGGGCCGATCCAATATCATGTCTAAATTGGATGGTCCGTCTCTGTTTGCCTTGAATGGATTTTTCCGTTGACCGGATTTGGGGCCGCTGAATCCGGCGTTGACCGCTGTGTCATGCGTTCTTTCGTTATCGTTGCGACCTTTGTGTTTACTGCGTCGTGGCTTGCCGTTGCCGTCTCGTACTTCGGAAGTGCCCGGGTCGCTGGCGCTGTTGCTTCTACGAGCGAGCCAGCTGTCTTCTCCCACGCAAAAGCAGGTCATCAGAGCGGTAAGGGCTGACATGGATTATGTTTTTTCTTGACCGATGTGGCGGGCAAGCCACTCGCCCCGGACGTTGTGTTTGAAGGCCGCTAGGGCTTCCGCGTCCGGACAGTCGACGATTTGGTTCTTTTTAACAAAGAACCTAGTCCAGAGCTTCCTGGCTGACTCTCCGAGCTGTTGGACGATGTGACTTAAGTCATCAGCATCTGGTGGCCGGACATATGTTCCTTGGAAGTTGTCGCGGAAGGCGTCTTCCAAGTCCTTCCAGCTGCCAATAGAGTTTTCTGGCAGACTGTTTAACCAGTACCGAGTTGGTCCTTTGAGTTTTAGTGGCAGGTATTTGATGTCATGAAGGTCATCTCCGCGGGCCACGTGGATATGGAGAAGGAAATCCTCGATCCATACCGCGGGATCAGTTGTTCCATCGTATGATTCGATATTCATGGATTTAAACCCGTCTGGGAATTCGTGCTCCATTACTTCGTCTAAGAAGCAAAGAGGATGTGCGGCGCCTCTATATTGGGCCACATTGTGACGTAGCTCCGATGGAGTCTGTCTGCGGTTTTCAGCCCGGGCGTGACTAGGCTTGTCGCGTCCGAGTAGGTAGTCGTCGCCGCGCATCGGGGCACGTCCTCGTGATCCGTAGATTGATCTAGTATGTCCTGCTCTACTGTCTATGTCCTGCCGAAGGTCATATGTATAACCCCGAGCTGTTTTATCTCTGCCTTTATGGTGAGGTGGGGCGGGCTGGTGTTCGGCTTGAGTTGCCGCTCTGTCCCGACCGCGTTGTGGTCGGTTAGCCACATTGTGTGATGATGGTATGGGCTCCGGCGCCTCATCATCAAACTGAGGCAGCAATTTGCGCTTTGGGTAACTTTTGGCTGGGCGATTGAGGCCATATTCCTCGGCAGCCAGGACCTCGGTCCATCTATCGTTGAGCAGGTCTTGATCAGCTCGAAGCTATTGCTGCTTCTTTTTCAGGCTCCTTGCAGTGGCTATTAGCTGGCGCTTAAAGTGCTCCTGCTCGAGAGGTTCCCGAGGCATGATAAAATCCTTGTTGCCAAGGCTCACCTCATCCTCGGAGAGTGGAAAATAATCAATGTCCTCTGAGTCATTTCAACAGGGTCTTCATTATCTTCGCCATCGTCCGGAGTATTGTTTTCCCCGGTGCCGGTATTGCTATCTTTTGCACGACGTGACTTAGAGCGGCGCCGCTCACGCCGGCGTGTGGGCTGTGTCTCAGGAGGTTTATCCTCGACTGGATCTTTTTGTCATCGTCATTAGTTTCTTTAGGTGTATCCACCATGTATACGCCGTCCGAAGAAGTGGTCGTCCAGCGTCCGGTAAACGGCGGTTTTGGCCCTGCTCCTCCTCGGCATCCTCGTCCATACCGTCGATGTCTTCAGAGCCGTAGTCAAGCATGTCGGTAAGTCCTCGACAGTGGCTATGAAGTGGGCGGTGGGTAGGAAGCAAAATTCCCCGTCATCAGCCTCCAGTTCGAACTGGATATAATTCGGCTGTGAGTCCCCCGCTAAGGATAGGTTTTTTAATGAGTTTAGCACGTTGCCTAAAGGCGAGTGCCGGAAGATGTCCGCGGAGCTGAATTCAACGATCGATGACTAATCAAGCTCGACGCACGTGGACGCACATGGTTCAGAACCTGTAGCTGGACACGAGTCCAGGGCCCCGGTGACATAGATTCCACTCGATGCTGGGTCTGTGTGCGGCTCTGACGCCGCTGGGACTGCAGCATCTGCGGCGGGGTTGAGCTTCCTATCTTTGGATGGCGTGATCTGCTACGGATCTAAGGCCAGAGCAGCTACAAGTGCTATCTCCTGGGTATGGTCCGATGATAGATTTAAGTAATGTTCATCGTGGTGATGGGGAGCGGCTACCGCGGTCTCGAATCTGTCGAAGATCATGTCTCCGCGGATATCCGCGACGTAGTTCAAGCTCCTGAATCTGATCTGACGGCAAGGGGCACAGCTATCGATCTGCACCAGATGGCCAAGTGAGTTGGCCCACAGTGCGAAGCCGCCGAACACGAAGAGCTGTCCGGGGAGGAAGACTTCCCCTTGGACAATATTGTTGTGGATGATTGAAGGAGCCATCAAACCTTCTGGGGACGGCACAGTGGAACTCTCAATGAAAGCACCAATGTCAGTGTCAAAACCGGCGGATCTCGGGAAGGGGGTCCCGAACTGTGCGTCTAAGGTCGATGATAATAGGAGACAGGGGACACGATGTTTACCCAGGTTCGGGCCCTCTCTTTGGAGGTGATACCCTACTTCCTGCTTGATTGATCTTGATGAATATGATTATTACAAGAGTTGATCTACCACGAGATTGTAATGGCTAAAACCCTGAAAGTCTAGCCTGTATGACTACGATTATGATTGTCCTCTACGGACCTAGCCCTTCGGCTTATATAGACACTGGAGAGATCTAGGGTTACACAAAGTCGGTTACAGAGAAGGGAATCTTCATATTTAGATCGCCAAGGAGAGTCCCATCCGGACACGGGTAGAGTCTTCGGTCTTCATATCTTCACAGCCCAACAGTCCAGCCCATGGCTAACAGGCCGGACGCCCGAGGACCCCTTAGCCCCGGACTCCCTCAATGATCACCCTTGAAGTGTCGAGAATCTAAAGATATGGCAGAAAAGCTACTATAAAATAATGTGTCCAGAGGGGGCTCTGAAAAATGTCCTCATAGATGGCCTTCCTCCTTGCTCCCCGGACTGCCCATAGAGTAACCACCATGAGAATAAAATCATTCTGGGACTATGTTTCATGCATACTAAAAACCAAGCTATTTATATTCGCAGCCTGGTTTTGGCATATTTTTTCTACCAGCCCCTCCTCAAATAAATTCCAAACGCTTCGTGCCATTGAACAATCCATCAAAGCATGTCTCCAAGAATCCTATGCTTCGCACAAATTGCAGGTGGCCTAGGTAGACATATTTCTATGTTAAAGAAGATCCGTTGTTTCGCAAGACTCCACAAAAAGATATCCGCCCCTTCGCCGCTCCTCCACGCCACCAAAGACCAGGGCCACCTCAATGCCCCCACCACGACAAAGCGCGCGACATGTGGTGATAACCCACAAGTATAGGGGATCACATCAGTTTTCAAGGGTAGAGTATTGAACCCAAATTTATTGATTTGACACAAGGGAAGCCAAAGAATATTTGCAAGTATTAGCAGTTGAGTTGTCAATTCAACCACACCTAGAGAACTAAATATCTATAGTAGAGTGATCAGTAGCACAGTAATATGGTAGTTTGATAGCAGTGATAACAGTAGCAATAGCAACTGTAGCAATAACAGTAGCAATTTTGTAGTGATTGTAAGAGCAGCAACAACGAATGTAACTTAGCAAAGATCAATATGCGAAAGTCGTAGGCATTGGATCAGTGATGGATAATTATGTTGGATGACATTCATCATGTAACAGTCATAACCTAGGGCGACACAGAACTAGCTCCAATTCATCAATGTAATGTAGGTATGTGTTCCGTATATAGTCATACGTGCTTGCGATAAGAACTTGCATGGCATCTTTTGTCCTACCCTCCCGTGGCAGCGGGGTCCATAAGGAAAACTAAGGGATATTAAGTCTTCCTTTTAGTAGAGAACCCAAACAATGCATTAGCACATAGTGAATACATGAACTCCTCGAATTACGGTAATCACCGGAAAAAATCTCAATTATTGTCACCTTGGGGTATGCGTATCATAACACATGATAGGTGCATACAACTTGCAAGATAGGATCAAAAACACAAATATATTCGTGAAAACATAAAGGGTTCAGATATAAAATCATGCCACTCAGGCCCTAGTGACAAGCATTAAGCATAGCAAAGTCAAAGCAACATCAATCTTAGAACATAGTGGATACTAGGGATCAAGTCCTAACAAAATTAACTCAATTACATGATAAATCTCATCCAACCCATCACCAGCCAGCAAGTCATAAAGGATTTACTCACTACTGGTGGTGAGCATCATGAAATAGGTGGAGGATGGTGGATGATGACGACCGCGTCGAATCCCCCTCTCCGGAGCCCCGAACGGACTCCAAATTACCCCTCCCGATAAAGAACAACAGGAGGTGGCGGCGACTCTATATTGTAAAATGCGATGATTCCTTCTCTCTGATTTTTTCTGGACGAATAGGTACTTATGGAGTTGGAGTTAGGGTTGCGGGAGCTGCTGATACGTCTTCGTCGTATCTACTTTTCCAAACACTTTTGCTCCTGTTTTGGACTCAAATTTGCATGATTTGAATGAAACTAAACCGGACTGATGTTGTTTTCAGCAGAACTACCATGGCGTTGTTTTTTGTATAGAAATAAAAGTTCTCTGAATTGAACGATACTTTTTGGAGATTTTTATGGAATAAATAAAAAATACTGGAGCAAAGACCCACTGGAAGGGGGCCACCTGCTGGCCACGAGGCACTAGGGCCGCCCACCCCCTGGGCACACTCTGGTGGCTAATGGGGCCCATGAGGCTCCGCTGACCCTAACCTCAGCACTATAAATTCCTGTTTCCCTAGAAAAAATAAGAGAGGAAGTTTCATCGTGTTTTACGGTACGGAGCCGCCGCCACCTCCCGTTCTTCATCGGGAGGCTAGATTTGGAGTCCGTTCGGGGCTCCGGAGAGGGGGATTCGTTGTCATCACCACCAACCCTTCATCGTCACCAATCTCATGATGTTCACCACCGAGAGTGAGTAATTTCTTCGTAGGCTTGCTGAATCGTCATGGGCTGGATGAAATTTATCATGTTATCGAGTTAGTTTTGTTAGGGCTTGATCCCTAGTATCCACTGTGTTCTGATATTGATGTTGCTATGACTTTGCTATGCTTAATACTTGTTACTAAGGCCCGTGTGACGCGATTTCATATGTGAACCCTTTATGTTTTCATGAATATATTTGTCATCTTGATCCTATCTTGCAAATTATATGCACATAATATGTGTTATGATCCGCATACCGCAAGGTGACAATAATTTGGATTCTTTTCGGTGATTACAGTAGTTTGAGGAGTTCATGTATTTACTATGTGTTAATACTTTGTTCTAGTTCTCTATTAAAGGAGGCCTTAATATCCCTTAGTTTCCTTATGGACCCCGCTGCCACGGGAGGGGAGGACAAAAGATGTCATCGAAGTTCTTATCGCAAGCACGTATGACTATATACGAAATACATGCCTAAATTACATTGATGAATTAGAGCTAGTTCTGTGTCGCCCTAGGTTATAACTGTTACATGAGGAATGTCATCCAACACAATTACACGAGGTGTGTTTGAATTGACAACTCAATTGCGAATACTTGCAAATATTCTTTGGCTCCCCTTGTGTTGAATCAATAAATTTGGGTTGAATATTCTACCCTCAAAAACTATCGCGATCCCCTATACTTGTTGGATATCAAGACATTTTTCTGGCGCCGTTGTTGGGAAGCATAGCTCTATTTGCCGAGTCACTTGGTATTTATATCTGTTGATCACTATGAAGAATATGAAGGATGATAGAACCAAGATTGTTCCCTCTAGAACAAGGGGAGGTAACGAAATGCTATCTAGCTCTGCACTTGATTCACCTTCTGTTTTAAGTAAGCTTGCGACACCACCACCTGCTATTAATTCTGATATGTTGCAAGTAATTGATGATGCTACTTCTGCTATGAATCATGCTATTGATGTTGCTAGTACTTTCCTTGATGATATTGTGCCACTAGGTGAATTTCTTGATGAACAACTTGCTAAAGCTAAAGAATTTGAAAATGTTGAAACTGATGAAATTATTTAAACTGAAAATTCTGAAACACCCATTCGACCTAGCTATCCTAGATATGAAATGCCTAAGATACCCGAGGGTTACGTTATGGATGGAGAGATAGCTAGGGAATTTCTTGCTTGTAATGATAAATATGATCTTAAGAAACTACTATGTAAGCTTAAAGAAAAATCTTTGAATGCCAGAATGAAATATGATCCTAAGTTTACTACTTCACCTATCTTTGTTACTAATAAGGATTATGAATTCTCTATTGATCTTGATTTAATTACTTTGCTTGAATCCGATCCTTTCCATGGTTATGAAACTGAAACCGTTGTGGCACATCTTACTAAGTTGAATGATATACTCACCCTATTTGTTCACGAGGAATTTTTTTGCTATTACTATATTCTTAAGTTGTTTCCTTTCTCGTTAGAGGGTGATGCTAAGATATGGTTTAATACTCTTGCTCCTGGTTATGTGCGTAGACCCTAGGATATGATTTATTACTTCTGTGAGAAATGTTTTCCTGCTCATAAGAAACAAGCTGCCTTACAGGAAACATTTTACTTTGTACAAATTTAAGAAGAAAATCTCCCTCAAGCTTGGGGGAGGCTTCTCCAATTACTTAATGCTTTGCCTGATCATCCTCATAAGAAAATGACATACTTGATATCCTTTATAATGGACTAACCGATATTTCTAGGGACTACCTAGATAATTGTGCTGGTTGTGTTTTCAGGAAACGAACTAGTGAACAAGCTGAAGAACTATTGAATAATATGTTGAAGAATGATAATGATTGGACGATTCCTGAACCACCACCTAAACCAACTCCAAAGAAGAGGGGTATTCTATTTCTTAGTCCTGGAGATATGCAAGAGGCAAAGAAATCTGTGAAAGAAAAAGGTATTAAAGCTAAAGATGTTAATAATTTACCACCTATTGAAGAAATGCATGGTCTTGATACACCGACACATGTAGTAGAGGTAAATTCTCTTATAAGATTTGATGAAGGTGATATCCCTTATAATAAATCTACTACTCAATGCTTGTATGAATTTGACAATTACATTATTAAGAAAGATCATTTTAATGTGAATGTTATGAAACAATTGAAACGTAATGCCTACATGATTAATCTCTTGAGTGACTTGTTGTCTAGAATTGATAACTATGTCAAATGTGTAGGTAAACATGCTTCCATGGTCCAAACCCAGTTAGAACAAGTTGCGAAGTCTCAAAATGATTTTCTTAATGAGATGAATAATTATATGAATGATCAAGCTGTTAGAGTAATGACTAGAGGGAGTAGAATGACCCAGGAGCCACTTTATCCTGAAGGTCACCCTAAAATAATTGAACAAGACTCTCAAATTATTAATATTGATGCACCTAGTCCATCTAAAAAGAAAAAGAAAAACGATAGGACTTTGCATACTCCTAGTGAACCTGAGGTAGAAAACCTTCTGAGGATAGTAATGATGTTTCTATTTCTGATGTTGAGACACAATCTGGGTAATGAACATTCACCTAGTGATAACGATAATGATAATGATGATGTTCATGTAGATGCTCAACCAGACAATGATAAAGAACCTGATAATGATGTTGAAATAGAACGTTCTGTTGATCTTGATAACCCACCTCCTAAAAATAAATGTTATGATAAGAGAGATTTAATTGCTCGAAAACATAGTAAAAAGAGAGAACCATGGGTTCAGAAACCCATGCCCTTTCCTCATAAGAATAAGGATGAGGAAGAATTTGAATTCTTGCTGAAATGCTTAGGCCGGTCTTTTTTGTGTACTCGTTTGACTGATATTTGGAAGATGGCCCCATATGCTAAATACATGAAAGATATAGTCACTAATAAAAGAAAAATACATGAAGCTGAAATCTCCACCATGCTCGTAAATTATTCTTTTAAGGATGGAGTACCTAAGAAACTAGGAGATCCAGGAATACCAACTATACCAATTCTCCATTAAAAGAAATTATGTCAAAACTTCTTTATGTGATTTGGGAGCCGGTGTTAGTGTTACGCCTTTCTCTTTATATAGAAGACTTGATTTGAATAAACTCACACCTACTAAAATATCGTTGCAAATCGCTGACAAATCAACTACCATACCTATTGGTATTTGTGAGGATGTGCCCATTGTAGTTGCAAATGTTACTATCTTAATAGACTTTGTTATACTTGATATGCCCGAGGACGACAACATGTCGATCATCCTTGGTAGACACTTTTTTAATACTACAGAGACTGTTATTGATTGCAACAAAAGCAAGATCACTATTCATATCAATGGTAATGATCATATAGTGCACTTTCCGAAGGAACAATTTCAAGTGAATGGTACTGATATTATTGAAAAGGCTTTGACAATTAATACTGGAAGTTTTCAACTCCCTCTTCCAACTGTCAAAAAGATACATGACACACTTATAATTGGGGAGATGCATATCCCTGTTGAGGTAACCTATTGTTATACGAAGATTCTTCGGTTTCATGTTACTCGGAAATAGTTTGTAATAAGACTTGATCTACCTTATTAATGGATTATTTTTTAGGGGCATGTGGTCGATGAATTTAGTAAGCACAACCTTCTGTACTCACTTTTTGCTCTCTATTATTTTTTAGTTAAATGCAATCAAATGTCATGATTATCTTGTTTTATCCGTGCAATAAAAATAGCACAAAATAAAAGTGCTCAAAATGATCTGAAATTTAAACATGAATTTTTATAGAATATTTAAGAATTTATGGCACTGAAAACACCCTAGGAGGATGCCGCAGGTGCCCACGAGGCAGCAGGGCGCGCCCACCCCCTGGGCGCCCCCTGGTGGCTTATGGGCTCCACAGGGACGCCCTCACTTATTCCTTCAGCCCACTTCATCCCTTACCTCTAGAAAAAAAATCCTGGTAGCTCTCTCTCTCTCTCTCTCTCATGTTCTTGCTCCCAAACCTGAGATTTTCGATCTCTTTGCTCGGAGCTCCATTTCCAAAACTGTTTTGGGGGATTGCTACTTGGTATGTGACTCCTCCATTGCTCCAATTAGTTTTTGCTCTAGTGGATTATATTTTGCATAATTAGCTGCTCCTGGTGCTACTGAAAATGAGCTTGCATGTTAAATTCTTTGAGTTCCAAGTAGTTTGAATGCTTGATATAGCCTCTAGATATTCATATGAGTAGTTTCTATCAATCTTGTGAAGTTGTATTGACATCATTTTGTGGCCCAAAAAATTCAGAAGTTTGTTCATAGGAAAGATGACTTCATCCGGACGAGCTCCTCAAAACGGAACGCCAAGGGAGTCATTGGGGACTCCTTGGACAGTGACCTCAACATTCCGCGTAGGACGGAGGTCCACTTGTGCCAATGGCCGCACAATGCCTTCATGAATGAAGCCGGATTCTACTAAGAATTCATGCAATTCATTGCAAATGCCAGATTGACCGACTTCCTCGTAGATGAGTGTGACCAGCACCACATCCTTACAAATTCCTATGTGATTTTTTTCCTGAATAGGCTCGAACCTCCCATGGTGCATTTTCGATTTATATGTTGAACATCACCAGATACCGCTTGCTAAATTTTGTGAGATATGGTTGATTCCCTTTGATGGGGGAAATAAGAGAGCCTCGACCGGAGGAGTTTGAGGGTTTCCTCCACACTTTAACTGTGGGAGAGGAAAGGGGCGTGTCGAAAGCCCGAGCCACTAGTTTGCAATTTCCTGTTGTTCATTGCTTTGCTTTACTCATAGGGAAGTGCTTGACTACTAGAGAGCAAGGTGGTGCGCTATGCGCCCCTGACTTCGCCATTTTAAGCCAAGCAACTTGGAGCTATCATTGCATGCCGCCTGCATACTAATAGGACTAAGGGTAAAATTCATGGTGGTATTTATGCTACTCGCTTAGTGAGACGTTTTAATGTTAACATACGCCCTCATGACTACTTGTTGCTTAGAGTTTACCTAGATCACCAGTCTATGTAGGATCACCACTTCCTTGATGCCCCCGAGCCTCCCCACCATATTCATTATAACTTGTTTTTTACTGAGATTACATGTGATATTATTCCGTTGCCTGCACCTACTATGTTTGACTCTCATGCCAGGAACGGATACACCATCTTTCCACCGGACATCGTTGCTTACCAGAACATGTTGTGAGCAGCAGAGGATGAGGCCCAGGATTGGGACGGTCAGGTGCTGCCACCTCGGCACTTCCATATGGGACCAAATGGCTACTACATATAGTGATTACCAAGCTAGGCAAAAGCGTAAGCTTGGGGGAGTACGTCTTCTCACAGACATTACATTCATGTTCACACATTTTGTTCTAGTTGTCAGTGTTCATCCTCTTTCATTGTATGATCCATGTTAGCTTTATTTTCTCGCTTTATTTCTGTGTGTTCGGAAAACTTAAGAGAAAATCCAAAAATATTTCTCGCTTCTTTTCAGTTTTTATTTCCATTGTAATTTGTTGTAGTATTAAAAGAAATCCCAAAAAGAGTTCTCGTTTCTTCTTTTGCTTGCTGGGAGCGTTCCAGTGTAAATAGTTTTTCCCATTTTTGCTTTCATTTATTTAATTTTCTTCCTTCAAGAAAAACAAAAACTCCAAAAACATTTCAATGTGTTTCTCTGAAATTCTTTTCTTTCGTTGAGTCATTGTAAGGAGAAGACCACGATGAAACTGTTGAGTGGCTCTCATATGCATTATTGTTGATCTAACAAAGAGCACATATTACTTTGTCTTCTCCTTTGAATAAAATGTTTGAAGATTCTAGCTTAGTCCATGGCACTCTTGCACTATTATTATTTTCATATCATTCGGTTGTGTAAGTGAATGGCAATAATGACGATATTTGATGAAGTGACCGTGACAAGGAAAAGCGGGTATGAACTCAACTTGTTTGTGTTTTTCTAAATATGTTTAACTCAGTATCCATGATTAAGCATATTATGATTAAACATGTTTGTGATGAAAATTAGAGATTATAGTTGCTCATGCCATGCTTAAGTAGCTAGGAGTGGATAATGATTTATCTTGGGTGACAACATGCATTAAAAAGATTATGTTGTATAGTATGATGATATGGTATCCTCCTCTAAATGTTTCAAGTGGCTTGACTTGGCACATGTTCACGCATGTGGTTGATTCAAAACCAACATAGCCTCCACGATATTTATGTTCATGGTGCTTATATCCTACTCATGCTAGTATTCTATGTTAATTATTCACAATGCATGATTATGACTGTTTTAACTCTCTAGTTGGTCGCATCTCAATCTATTTTCTAGCCTTCCCCTGTACTATGCGGGAATACTGCTTGTGCATCCAAATCCCTAAACCAAAATTATTCCAGATGAGTCCACTATATCTACCTATATGCGTTATTACTCCGCCATTCCAAGTAAATTTGCATGTGCCACCTCTAAATATTCAAATGAACATCTATTCCCATACCGCTCATGGAGCGACAGGGGGCGGTCAGTATCTTCCATGCTAAGTGGGTTATTCTCATGATGAGTGTTTATTCACTTGTTCTTACACGAGAGGGGCTGGTAATCAGGATGCCCAGTCCCATGATTAAAATTGCAAATAATAAAACAAACTTCCCTGGAAAGTTGTTGCTATGGAGAGCACCCAAGGATTCGGCTAGCCATGGCTTGTGTTTGTTGGCGGAGGGGGAGTAAACTTTACTTTACCGCTTGGCAACCGCCGCTAATTTGCTCAACATGGAAGATATTGAAACTCTCGGTCGTGACGTTGACAGGAAAGGCATACCCCCCAAAATTACATTTATCCCTGATTTTAGCTTCGAGCTCTGGCACCTCTACAAATCCATGCTTCCGTCTGCAAAGGGCTTGTCTATTTACTTTTATGTTATTTTACTTTTTATTGTTGAGTCATCACCATCTCGAACAAGCACCAGTCCTGAGAGAACTTTCATTCTTATGCATTATGTATATTTAATATTGTGTGCATCAAGACTGGATCTCTTCTACCTTGAATTACAATGTCCAGTCGCTGCTTGAACTTTAGAGGTGCTCTGCATTTAAGTTTTGCGGTTTCAGAAAGGGCTACCGTGATACCATCCTGTCATATTATATCATGATTGTTTTGACAAAGTGTTGGCATTTGAGATATTTTATTATTGCTCGCTAGTTGATTATGTCATTGATATGAGTGAATGTAATTTCTAAGTGTTATCCTTTGCATGGTTAGTTATGATCTTTGCTAAAAACCTGGCTATTATTTAAGCATATATGTAGATACAAGAACAAAAGAGTTCGTAAAAGTTTTTCTTTATCACATTCAGTTTGTGAACTGAATTACTTGAGGACAAGCAATGAGTTAAGCTTGGGAGAGTTGATACGTCTCCGTCGTATCTAATTTTCCGAACACTTTTGCTTTTGTTTTGGACTCTAATTTGCATGATTTGCATGAAACTAACCCGGACTCACACTGTTTTCAGCAGAACTACCATGGTGTTGTTTTTTGTGCAGAAATAAAAGTCTTCAGAATTGAATGAAACTTTTTGGATATTTTTTATGGAATAAATAAAAAATACTAGAGCAAAGACCCACTTGTAATACCCCTAGAATCATGTTACAATATTCTCTCCCTAATGATGGCCATGCCATCATGTTTACTATCCAAATTGCCACTTGCCCAAAAATCAAATTCAAAATCCAATTTGAAATGTAAGTCAAATATTTACATATTCAAACAGGCTAGAAAAAAAGTTCATAATATTGCAAATATTTCCTAAGTATTTATGGTAAGAAAAACAACATCACTTAAATTCCTAAAATACCCCTGGAAATTAATTAAGTGGATGAGTAGCAAAATACTTGACCCTTTCAATTTCTAAAAATGTTTAGCCATTTCCAAATGGCCCCAAACTTTTTGTGCAACCTTGCAAGATAGCTTAGTAATTATGAGCTAATTCTCACATTTAATAAAAAACACCTACTGGTAGAAGAAAATGCAAAAACATAAAAAGAACAAAAAATTAAAAAGAGAAAGAGAAAGAACAGAGCACTGTGCACTTTGGCCCAACAACCCTATAGTGTGGCCCGACCCATTTTGCCCGGCCTTTCTCCTACCTCTCGACAGAGGAGGAGGCTGAGCCATGGTGTGGCTTTTGCGCACCCGTCCACGCACCCGATGTCGCCGTGGCGGCCATCCCATGCGGACCTGCGAGGATAAGAGCCCTCCTCTCCCTCTGGAAACCCTAGCCCCCATTCGCCCCTCTGCCTCGCCCCTCTCTCTCAATATCGACCTCACCCACATCTGTCGTCGCCCTGGCCATGTCGCTTGCATAGCCGTCGTGCTCCGGTCGCCGCACCTCCTTGTCCAGCAACCCCGTCGAACTCGTGCACATCGCCCGGACCCTCGGATTGGAGCTGGGGAGCTCCACTGTAGTCGCAGCATCTTCATCACCACCTTCAGTCGCCGGCGTCCACCTCGTCAATCCGCTCACCCTCGACCCTCCCCTTCCCCATCGACCCCTCCACGACCTCCGTGTGAGCTCCCCATCGACCCCCTCTGTTTCCCCCTTTAAATCCGACCCCTAGCACTACAAAAAAAACACTTCCATTATGATACGTGTTTGTCACAGTAGGTCCCGTTTTCTGTCATGCATGTACATCCATGACGATTTTATGACAGAATCAAGATAGTCATACCTGTGTGATGTCTACTACGCAACCTTCTTCTTGTAGACTCGTGTTGGGCCTCCAAGCGCAGAGTTTTGTAGGACAATAGCAAATTTCCCTCAAGTGGATGACCTAAGGTTCATCAATCGGTGGGAGATGTAGGATGAAGATGGTCTCTCTCAAACAACCCTGCAACCAAATAACAAAGAGTCTCTTGTGTCCCCAACACACCCAATACAATGGTAAATTGTATAGTGCACTAGTTCGGCGAAGAGATGGTGATACAAGTGTAATATGGATGGTAGATATAGGTTTTTGTAATCAGAAAATATAAAAACAGCAAGGTAGAAAGTAACAAAAGTGAGCGAAAACGGTATTGCAATGCTTGGAAACAAGGCCAAGGCCTAGACAAGTATGAACCCTAGGCCTTGTTTCCAAGCATTGCAATACCGTTTTCGCTCAGTTTTGTTACTTTCTACCTTGCTATTTTTATATTTTTCAGATTACAAAAACCTATATCTACCATCCATATTGCACTTGTATCACCATCTCTTCGTCGAACTAGTGCACCTATACAATTTACCATTGTATTGGGTGTGTTGGGGACACAAGAGACTCTTTGTTATTTGGTTGCAGGGTTGTTTTAGAGAGACCATCTTCATCCTATGCCTCCCACGGATTGATAAACCTTAGGTCATCCACTTGAGGGAAATTTGCTACCGTCCTACAAACCTCTGCACTTGGAGGCCCAACAACGTCTACAAGAAGAAGGTTGTGTAGTAGACATCAGTATCATACACAAGACATACATCAAGTGTTCTCAAATCTATAATAGTATTCAATCCGATAATAGTGAAACCTCAAAGGTAAAACTCAATTCATCACAAGAAGGTAGAGGGGGAGAAACACCATATGATTCAACTATAGTAACAAAGCTCGCGGTACATCAAGATCGTGCCATATCAAGAACATGTGGGAGAGAGAGATCAAACACATAGCTACTGGTACATACCCTTAGCCCCGAGGGTGAATTGCTCCCTCCTCGTCATGGAGACCGCGGGGATGATGAAGATGGCCACCGGTGATGGTTTCCCCCTCCGGCAGGGTGCCGGAACGGGCTCCCGATTGGTTTTTCGTGGCTACAGAGACTTGCGGCGGCGGAACTCCCGATCTAGGTTTCTTTCTGGGGGTTTCTAGATTTATAGGAATTTTTGGCGGCGGTTTCAAGTCAGGGGGTCCACGAGGCAGCGACAAGGTAGGGGGCACGCCCTAGGGGGTGCCCTCCACCCTTGTGGATGCCTCGTGGCTCCACTGGTCCATCTCCGATACTCCGTGGGTTTCTTCTGGTCAATAAAAAATCATCGTAAAGTTTCATCTCGTTTGGACTCCATTTGGTATTCCTTCTCTGTAAAACACAAAAACAAGGAAAAAACAGAAACTGGCACTAGGCTCTAGGTTAATAGGTTAGTCACAAAAATAATATAAAATAGCATATAAAACATCCAATATGGATAATATAATAGCATGGAACAATAAAAAATTATAGATACATTGGAGACGTATCAAGCATCCCCAAGCTTAATTCCTGCTCGTCCTCGAGTAGGTAAATGATAAAAACAAAAAAAATTATGTGGAATGTTACCTAACATATTTATTCATGTAATTTTCTTTATTGTGGCATGAATATTCAGATCCAAAAGATTCAAAACAAAAGTTTAGTATTGACATAAAAACAATAATACTTCAAGCATACTAATAAGGCAATCATGTCTTCTCAAAATAACATGGCCAAAGAAAGTTATCCCTACAAAATCATATAGTCTGGCTATGGTTGAAATTGTTGCAGGTGATACGACGGTCTTTCTTTGTACACTCCTCCCCCAAGTTACCTCTCGAAGATGAATGAAATGATATATACTGGGTATTCTATATGTGCATTTTGGTATACAAAAACTCGGTAAAGTTTCCAAGTTACGAATTTTTAATAAAGCTATATGCACTACATTTTGGAACGGAGGGAGGAGCATACGACAGTTGCTAACACTCACCTGGAAGATTTGTGTGTCGGGGGAGTGGTTGTTCTATTAAATTCCATGCCAAAACTGACATTGTCGGATGCCGATCTAACAGTTCTTACATCGTTCGTCAGGAAACGGCTTGTGGCGAACGTTTGTCAGATATGATTTACGGATACATGCATTGCATTGATACCTGCCCCCTCTCTCTCACGCACACACACACCCTCACGAGTCACGACTCTTTCGAGTCCTCTCGCACCCACCATCTATCTGTAGGTAGATGTCACACACATATGTGCTCTTCACACCCTACCCTCAGAACTTCGAAATTATAAAAGACGTCACGCACCTTTTATTTTAACTCACATGTCACACACTTATACTATTACTCTTGTTGTGAACATTCTTTGGGCGTAGTATATTGTACTCTCACGAAGAGAAGCGACGCACGCACGCAGTAGTTCTCTCACACCCACTCGCGGGTACATGTAGACGCGCATTTTTTTGAAGCTAGGAGCGCATTTGTTTGAAGGAAATATGCCCTAGAGGCAATAATAAAGTTGTTATTTATATTTCCTTATATCATGATAAATGTTTATTATTCATGCTAGAATTGTATTAACCGGAAACTTAGTACATGTGTGAATACATAGACAAAACAGAGTGTCCCTAGTATGCCTCTACTTGAACTAGCTCGTTAATCAAAGATGGTTAAGTTTCCTAACCATAGACATGTGTTGTCATTTGATGAATGGGATCACACCATTAGAGAATGATGTGATGGAAATTAGTTTTATTGCTACTGCTTTCTTCATGACTTATACATATTCCTCTGACTATGAGATTATCCCGAATACCGGAGGAACACCTTGTGTGCTATCGAACGCCACAACGTAACTGGGTGATTATAAAGATGCTCTACGGGTGTCTCTGAAGGTGTTTGTTGAGTTAGCATAGATCAAGATTAGGATTGCCAGTCTGTGTATCGGAGAGGTATCTCTGGGCCCTCTCGGTAATGCACATCACTATAAGCCTTGCAAGCAATGCAACTAATGAGTTAGTTACGGAATGATGCATTACGGAACGAATAAAGAGACTTGACGGTAACGAGATTGTACTAGGTATGAGAATACCGATGATCGAATCTTGGTCAAGAAACATACCGATGACAAAAGGAATGACATTTGTTGTTATGCGGTTTGACTGATAAAGATCTTCGTAGAATATGTAGGAACCAATACGAGCATCAGGGTTCCGCTATTGGTTATTGACTGGAGATGTGTCTCGGTCATGTCTACGTAGTTCTCAAACCCGTAGGGTCCGCATGCTTAACGTTCGATGACGATTTGTATTATGAGTTATGTGTTTTGGTGACAGAAGTTTGTTCGGAGTCCCGGATGAGATCAAGAACATGACGAGGAGTATCGAAATGGTCGAGAGGTAAAGATTCATATATTGGAAGGTTGTATTCGGACATCGGAATGGTTCCGAGTGATTCGGGTATTTTACCGGAGTACCGAGGGATTACCGGAACCCCCCGGGGAAGTGTTGGGACAACATGGGCCTAAGGGAGAGAGAAGGAAGCCCGCGGGGGGTGGCCGCGTGCCCCCCTCCTAGGGAGTCCAAATAGGACAAGGAGGAGGGGGCGGCGCCCCCCTTCCCTTTCCCTCTCCCTCTTCTTCCTATTCACTCCGGTGGAAGAAAGGAAAGGGGGGGGGGAGGGGCGAGTCCTACTTGGACTAGGAGTCCAAGTAGGACTCCCCCCATGGCGCGGCCCTCCTGGCCACCGGCCTCTCTCCCCCTCCATTGTATACGTGGGCAGGGGCACCCCAAAGGCACACCAAGAGTTCTCTTAGCCGTGTGCGCTGCCCCCCTCCACAGTTTACTCCTTCGATCATAGTGTCGTAGTGCTTAGGTGAAGCCCTGCGCGGATCACATCAACAACACCGTCGCCACGCCGTTGTGCTGACTGAACTCTCCCTCGACCCTCTACTAGATCAAGATTTCGAGGGACGTCATCGAGCTGAACGTGTGCTGAACACGGAGGTGCCGTACATTCGGTACTTGGGTCGGTTGGATCGTGAAGACGTTCGACTACATCAACCGTGTTAATCTAACGCTTCCGCTTTCGGTCTATGAGGTTACATGGACACACTCTACCCGTCTTGTTGCTATGCTTCTCCTAGATAGATCTTGCGTGATCATAGGATTTTTTTTAAATTGCATGCTACATTCCCAACAGTGGCATCCGAGCCAGGTCTATGCATAGATGATATGCACGAGTAGAAAACAAAGAGTTGTGGGCGATAATAGTCATACTGCTTACCACCAACGTCTTACTTTGATTCGGCGGTATTGTTAGATGAAGCGGCCCAGACCGACATTACATGACCGCGTTCATGAGACTGGTTCTACTGACGTGCTTTGCACACAGGTGGCTAGCGGGTGTTTGTTTCTCCAACTTTAGTTGAATCGAGTTTGACTACGGCCGGTCCTTGTTGAAGGTTAAAACAGCACACTTGACGAATAATCGTTGTGGTTTTGATGCCTAGGTAAGAACGGTTCTTGCTAGAAGCCCGTAGCAGCCACGTAAAACTTGCAACAACAAAGTAGAGGACGTCTAACTTGTTTTTGCAGGGCATGTTGTGATGTGATATGGTCAAGACGTGATGAGATATAAATTGATGTATGATATGATCATGTTTTGTAAAAGTTATCGGCAACTGGGAGGAGCCTTATGGTTGTCGCTGTATTGTATGAAATGCAATTGCCATGTAATTGCTTTACTTTATCTCTAAGCGGTAGCGATAGCCGTAGAAGCAATAGTTGGCGAGACAACAACAATGCTACGATGGGGATCAAGGTGTCAAGCCGGTGACGATGAAGATCATGATGGTGCTTTGGAGATGGAGATCAAAGGCATAAGATGATGATGGCCATATCATGTCACATATTTTGATTGCATGTGATGTTTATCTTTTTTGTGCATCTTATTTTGCTTAGTACGGCGGTAGCATTATAAGATGATCCCTCACTAAATTTCAAGGTATAAGTGTTCTCCCTGAGTATGCACCGTTGCTACAGTTCGTCTTGCCGAGACACCACGTGATGATCGGGTGTGATAATTTCTATGTTCACATACAACGGATGCAAGCCATTTTTGCACGTGCAGAATACTCGGGTTAAACTTGACGAGTCTAGCATATGCAGAAATGGCCTCGGAACACAGAGACCGCAAGGTCGAACATGAATCATATAGTAGATATGATCAACATAGTGATGTTCACCATTGAAAACTACTCCATCTCACGTGATGACCGGACATGGTTTAGTTGATATGGATCACATGATCATTTAGATGACTAGAGGGATGTATATCTAAGTGGGAGTTCTTAAGTAATATGATTAATTGAACTTTAATTTATCATGAACTTAGTACCTGATAGTTTTTGCATATCTATGTTGTTGTAGATCAATGGCCCGTGCTACCGTTCCCTTGAATTTTATGCGTTCCTAGAGAAAGCTAAGTTGAAGGATGATGGTAGCAACTACACGGACTGGGTCCGTAACTTGAGGATTATCCTCATTGCCGCACAGAAGAATTACATCCTGGAAGCACCGCTAGGTGCAAGACCTGCTGCAGGAGCAACTCCGGACGTTATGAACGTCTGCCAGAGCAAAGCTGATGAATACTCAATAGTTCAGTGTGCCATGCTTTACGGCTTAGAATCGAGACTTCAAAGACGTTTTGAATGTCATGTAGCATATGAGATGTTCCAAGAGTTGAAGTTAATATTTCAAGCAAATGCCCGAGTTGAGAGATATGAAGTCTCCAACAGGTTCTATAGCTGCAAGATGGAGGAAAATAGTTCTGTCAGTGAACACATACTCAGAATGTCTGGGTACCACAACCACTTGACTCAGCTGGGATTTAATCTTCCTGATGATAGTATCACTGAGAGAGTTCTTCAATCACTGCCACCAAGCTATAAAGGCTTCATGATGAACTATAATATGAAAGGGTTGGAAAAGACAATTCCCGAGATCTTTGCGATGCTAAGGCTACGGAGGTAGAAATAAAAAGGATCATCAAGTGTTGATGGTTAACAAGACCACTAGTTTGAAGAAAAAGGGCAAAGGGAAGAAGAGGAAATTCAAGAAGAATAGCAAGCAAGTTGCTGCTCAAGGGAAGAAACCCAAGTCTGGACCGAAGCCTGAGACTGAGTGCTTCTACTGCAAAGGGACTGGTCACTGGAAGCGGAACTGCCCCAAGTAGTTGGCGGATAAGAAGGATGGCAAAGTGAAAGGTATATTTGATATACATGTTATTGATGTGTACCTTACTAATGCTCGTAGTAGCGTCTGGTTATTTGATATTGGTTCTGTTGCTCATATTTGCAACTCGAAACAGGGGCTACGGATTAAACGAAGATTGACTAAGGACGAGGTGGCGATGCGCGTGGGAAATGGTTCCAAATTCGATGTGATCGCCGTCGGCACGCTACCTCTACATCTACCTTCGGGATTAGTTTTAGACCTAAATAATTGTTATTTGGTGCCAACGTTGAGCATGAACATTATATCTGGATCTTGTTTGATGCGAGACATTATTCATTTAAATTAGAGAATAATGGTTGTTCTATTTATATGAGTAATATCTTTTGCGGTCATGCACCCTTGATGAGTGGTCTATTTTTGTTGAATCTCGATTGTAGTGATACACACATTCATAATATTGAAGCCAAAAGAGTTATTAATGATAGTGCAACTTATTTGTGGCACTGTCGTTTAGGTCATATTGGTGTAAAGCGCATGAAGAAACTCCATGCTGATGGGCTTTTGGAATCACTTGATTCTGAATCACTTGATGCTTGCGAACCATGCCTCATGGGCAAGATGACTAAGACTCCGTTCTCCGGAACAATGGAGCGAGCAACTGACTTATTGGAAATAATACATACTGATGCATGTGGTCCGATGAGTGTTGAGGCTCGTGGCGGGTATCGTTATTTTCTGACCTTCACAGGTGATTTGAGAAGTTATGGGTATATCTACTTAATGAAACATAAGTCTGATACATTTGAAAAGTTCAAGGAATTTCAGACTGAAGTGGAAAATCATCGTAACAAGAAATTAAAGTTTCTACGATCTGATCGTGGAGGTGGATATTTGAGTTATGAGTTTGGTCTTCATTTGAAACAATGTGGAATAGTTTCGCAACTCACGCCACCTGGAACACCAGAGTGTAATGGTGTGTCGGAACGTCGTAACCGTACTTTATTAGATATGGTGCGATCTATGATGTCTCTTACCGATTTACCGCTATCGTTTTGGGGTTATGCTTTAGAGACGGTTGTATTCACGTTAAATAGGGCACCATCTAAATCCATTGAGACGAGACCATATGAACTGTGGTTTAGCAAGAAACCTAAGCTATCGTTTCTTAAAGTTTGGGGCTGCGATGCTTATGTGAAAAAGCTTCAACCTGATAAGCTCGAACCCAAATCGAAGAAATGTGTCTTCATACGATACCCAAAGGAGACTGTTGGCTACACCTTCTATCACAGAACCGAAGGCAAGATATTCATTGCTAAGAATGGATCCTTTCTAGAGAAGGAGTTTCTCTCAAAAGAAGTGAGTGGGAGGAAAGTAGAACTTGATGAGGTAATTGTACCTTCTCCCGAATTGGAAAGTATTTCATCACATAAATCAGTTCTAGTGATTCCTACACCAATTAGTGAGGAAGCTAATGCTGATGATCATGAAACTAGATCAAGTTACTACCGAACCTCGTAGGTCAACCAGAGTATGGTCCGCACCAGAGTGGTACAGTAATCCTGTTTTGGAGGTCATGTTACTTGACCATGACGAACCTGCGAACTATGAGGAAGTGATGATGAGCCCAGATTCCGCTAAATAGCTTGAGGCCATGAAATCTGAGATGAGATCCATGTATGAGAACAAAGTGTGGATTTTGGTTGACTTGCCCGATGATCGGCAAGCCATAGAGAATAAATGGATTTTCAAGAACAAGACTGACGCTGATGGTAATGTTACTGTCTACAAAGCTTGACTTGTTGCGAAAGGTTTTCGACAAGTTCAAGGAGTTGACTACGATGAGACCTTCTCACCCGTAGCGATTCTTAAGTCTGTCCGAATCATGTTAGCAATTGCTGCATTTTATGATTATGAAATTTGGCAAATGGATGTCAAAACTGCATTCCTTAATGGATATCTTAAAGAAGAGTTGTATATGATGCAACCAGACGGTTTTGTCGATCCTAAAGGTGCTAACAATGTGTGCAAGCTCCAGTGATCCATTTATGGACTGGTGCAAGCCTCTCGGAGTTGGAATATACACTTTGATAGTGTGATCAAAGCATATGGTTTTATATAGACTTTTGGAGAAGCCTGTATTTACAAGAAAGTGAGTGGGAGCTCTGTAGCATTTCTAATATTATACGTGGATGACATATTGTTGATTGGAAATAATACAGAATTTCTTGATAGCATAAAAGGATACTTGAATAAGAATTTTTCAATGAAAGACCTCGGTGAAGTTGCTTATATATTGGGCATCAAGATCTATAGTGATAGATCATGACGCTTAATTGGACTTTCACAAAGCACATACCTTGATAAAGTTTTGAAGAAGTTCAAAATGGATCAGTCAAAGAAAGGGTTCTTGCCTGTGTTACAAGGTGTGAAGTTGAGTCTGACTCAATGCCCGACCACTGCAGAAGATAGAGAGAAAATGAAGGTCATTCCCTATGCGTCAGCCATAGGTTCTATCATGTATGCAATGTTGTGTACCAGGCCTGATGTGTGCCTTGCTATAAGTTTAGCAGGGAGGTACCAAAGTAATCCATGAGTGGAACACTGGACAACGGTCAAGAACATCCTGAAATACCTGAAAAGGACTAAGGATATGTTTCTCGTTTATGGAGGTGACAAAGAGCTTGTTGTAAATGGTTACGTCAATGCAAGCTTTGACACTGATCCGGATGACTCTAAGTCACAAATCGGATATGTATTTATATTGAATGGTGGATCAGTAAGTTGGTGCAGTTCCAAGCAGAGTGTCGTGGCGGGATCTACGTGTGAAGTGGAGTACATAACTGCTTCGAAAGCAGCAAATGAAGGAGTCTGGATGAAGGAGTTCATATCCGGTCTAGGTGTAATACCTAGTGCATCGGGTCCAATGAAAATCTTATGTGACAAAACTTGAGCAATTGCCTTGGTGAAGGAATCTAGATTTCACAAGAGAACCAAACACATCAAGAGACGCTTCAATTCCATCCGCGATCAAGTCTAGGAGGGAGACACAGAGATTTGCAAGATACATACAGTTCTGAATGTTGCAGACCCATTGACTAAGCCTCTTCCACGAGCAAAACATGATCAGCACCAAGACTCCATGGGTGTTAGAATCATTACAATGTAATCTAGATTATTAACTCTAGTGCAAGTGGCAGACTGAAGGAAATATGCCCTAGAGGCAATAATAAATTTGTTATTTATATTTCCTTATATCACGATAAATGTTTAGTATTCATGCTAAAATTGTATTAACCAGAAACTTAGTACATGTGTGAATACATAGACAAAACAGAGTGTCCCTAGTATGCCTCTACTTGAACTAGCTCGTTAATCAAAGACGGTTAAGTTTCCTAACCATAGACATGTGTTGTCATTTGATGAATGGGATCACATCATTAGAGAATGATGTGATGGACAAGACCCATCCGTTAGCTTAGCATTATGATCGTTTAGTTTTATTGCTATTGCTTTCTTCATGACATATACATATTCCTCTGACTATGAGATTATCCCGAATACCGGAGGAACACCTTGTGTGCTATCAAATGTCACAACGTAACTGGGTGATTATAAAGATGCTCTACGGGTGTCTCCAAAGGTGTTTGTTGAGTTAGCATAGATCAAGATTAGGATTTGTCACTCCATGTATCGGAGAGGTATCTCTAGGCCCTCTCGGTAACGCACATCACTGTAAGCCTTGCAAGCAATGTAACTAATGAGTTAGTTACGGAATGATGCATTACGGAACGAGTAAAGAGACTTGCCGGTAACGAGATTGAATTAGGTATGAGGATACCTACGATCGAATCTCAGGCAAGTAACATACGGATGACAAAAGGAATGACGTATGTTGTTATGCGGTTTGACCGATAAAGATCTTCGTATAATATGTAGGAACCAATATGAGCATCCAGGTTCCGCTATTGGTTATTGACCGGAGATGTGTCTCGGTCATGTCTACATAGTTCTCGAACCCGTAGGGTCCGCACGCTTAACGTTCAATGACGATTTGTATTATGAGTTATGTGTTTTGGTCACCGAAGTTTGTTCGGAGTCCCGGATGAGATCACGGACATGACGAGGAGTCTCGAAATGGACGAGAGGTAAAGATTCATATATTGGAAGGTTGTATTCGGACATCGGAATGGTTCCGAGTGATTCGGGTATTTTACAGGAGTACCGAGGGGTTACCGGAACCCCGTGGGGAAGTGTTGGGCCAACATGGGCCTAAGGGAGAGAGAAGGAAGCCCGCGGGGGTGGCCACGCGCCCCCCTCCAAGGTAGTCCGAATAGGACAAGGAGGAGGGGGCGACGCCCCCCCTTCCCTTTCCCTCTCCCTCTCCTTCCTATTCCCTCTAGTGGAAGAAAGGAAAGGGGAGGATCCTACTTGGACTAGGAGTCCAAGTAGGAATCCCCCCATCGCGCGCCCCTACTGGCCACCGGCCTCTCTCCCCCCTCCTTTGTATACGTGGGCAAGGGGCACCCCGAAGGCACACCAAGAGTTCTCTTAGCCGTGTGCGGTGCCCCCCTCCACAGTTTACTCCTCCGGTCATAACGTTGTAGTGCTTAGGAGAAGCCCTACGAGGATCACATCACCATCACTGTCGTCACACTGTCGTGCTGACGGTACTCTCCCTCGACCCTCTACTAGATCAAGAGTTCGAGGGACGTCATCGACCTAAATGTGTGCTGAAGACGGAGGTGCCGTATATTCGGTACTTGGATCGGTTGGATCGTGAAGACGTTCGACTACATCAACCGCGTTAATCTAACGCTTCCGCTTTCGGTCTACGAGGGTACGTGGACACACTCTCCCCGTCTCGTTGCTATGCTTCTCCTAGATAGATCTTGCGTGATCGTGAGAATTTTTTTGAAATTGCTTGCTACGTTCCCCAACATTGTTTACAAAGAGGCATCCCAATTGGCATTTTGACTAGTCTAGTTTTCAACTTGATGGAGGATTGGGGACCGCACATGAATGATACAGTACATAGTGTGTCCTGGACGTGGTGATCTGATAGTGTGATCTAGAAGCGGTGGCACGTTATTGATCGAGTTTTATTTTTACTTGAACTTTAAATGAAAATAGTGGTTCGCGCGTATTCAATTTAATAACGGCTGCTACAACAAAATCACTCCACTATACATAAGCAGGAGCCTCAGCGCTTGCTTTACTAGGGTTCCTCTGTTTCACTCTCTCATGCTCTCTAGATCTAAGCAAGACATAGGTGGCCACACTCTCTCTGCTCACGGCTGGTCACAAATCCGGTGTGGACCACCTCGGCCGGGGCAGGGGTGTAGGTGCATCGTTCACGCGGTCGTCGGCAGTGACGGAGGAGACCAATAGCTGCCCGCGTGTCCCTATCGGCAACTGTGCCATTCTCTCTGAGACAGAACCGGCTCGGGAGGGCCTTTGACCCCTTCTTCGTCCCTGTGGTATTGTGGCCAAGATGCGGCCTCCCGATGCCGTCTTTGCCACATCCCGACGACCCTCAGGTATATATTCCTTCGAAACCTACCTTGCTCTACAGCCCCAGCTCCCCATGTGGTTGCGTGTGGATCTTTTTCTACTTCCGTCGGCTATTCCAAAGCCACCTAGACTTTTACTATTATTAGAGGTAAAGCTAGTTAATACAGTCGAATCTAAGAGTTGGTTCAAACAGGGAAGAAAGTGGGAAAGCTGTAGCATGAATCTAGGACTTGGTTCTAAGAGGAAATTGGGAAAGTAGTAGATACTGCCTACCCAACCGGTCTCTTGGTTGAAAAGGCGAAGAAAGCATGGTGGATGGCGAAGGGTGGGGGGAAGTGGACATGTTTCTTGGTCGAAAAGGAAAGAAAGTGAGGGGTGTTGGGGGACAATGCAAATGAGAACGAGCAGGTCTAGATTTACTGTGCTCACATAGAAAAATGTCACTGAGGAGATAAAAAATTGGACAAATGCAGACATGTTGCCTGAGTGTTTGCTGCTCTCGGCAACCACATCTGCCTCACCACTTTATGCCCCTGCTGTCCCTACGCCCATATCGCTACCATTAATGTAAAATCACATGAAGCATTAGAAATGCCACCTAATGTCACTATTAAGTAATGGACTAGTGTCGTCGATAAATTGACGCAATGCCACCTAATGTCACTATTAAGTAATGGTCTAGTGTCGTCGATAAATTGAAGCAATGCCACCACCATTTTATGAAGTGCTTCCGTCTTGCTTTATTTCCCATGAATTGTGTTTTGTTAGTTACACTTAAATCTCACACCGCTAACATTGCATCATCCCAGTGGAACTGCACAATTTTGATTGCACATTTACTGACCATGTGCTACTCTCATGACAGTAATACTAATGCTATTGTTCTGCATGTTAATCTAGTGGTAGTGTTGATGTGATGTGATGCTACTTCTTACTTAAGGGCACTTTCGTACTGTCAATATAGTGCCAATTATAACACAACATGTGATGTTGTTAATCATATGCCACTGCAAATAACTGTCACTGTTTAAATAAATGTATTTCATATTTGCCGGGATGTCTATCTCCATATCGTTTCTATCCGCGCAATCAAAAGTACACACCTCAGTTTGCACAAAATGAGATGGATATTCCTATCTGTCGTCGTCTAACCACCCGTATTCCAGGTATTCCTACATTGGTAGTAACTAGGTAGAATGACCAACGCAATCTAAAAGAAGTTGATTCGTATGTTTTACTTCCTGATTGCAGTGCTGGGACGAGCGAAAACAACTGCATCCTAATCGGGAATGCAATTTCTCCCAGTTCACGGATGGACAGAGGACTAGCTGGCACGGCTGACGGAGGTTTTTGGAACAAGTGCGCGGACAAGAGGCATTGTGGTCTGCTTATTTATGCAAATAGTGGTGCTTAAATTTAGTGGAACTGCACAAGAAGTTCATATTGTCAGTACACTACATGGTTCAGTTCAGCATTCCAACTGACAGCACAATTGTAATTGGTTATTCTGGAATGGGAGAACCTGGATGGTGGCAACAAGAAAAACCAAAGTGAACTCCAGGAAATTAAAGCCTGTCTAGGGAAGCCCTTTGCTTAGAGAAGCCTTGCTTGATTTTTCCTGGTTTGTAAACTTTCTCACAACTTTGTCTTTTGCCGTGAACTAGCAAGATGCGTGTGCGTTGCACGGAACATCAAGATGCATTTGTATGAGTAGTTTATATTGTGACATAAAAGGATGAATGAGGGAAGGCCTTATTTGCAAATGTGGAGAGGGGTGTGGGTATCTTTTTGCAAAATTGCCATAGTTTCCTTCCTATCCATCAGATATAAATCAGACGACCTATATTGCAGGATGGCAGGCACACCATCATCACCAACATTGTTTTTATAAGAGTAGAGACTAGTAAATGTTTGTTATGTTCTATGAATCATTGAGATGTATAAAATTTCTTAACTTATGCTTTTCAAGTATTTTATGAAGCCGAGTTTAATGTGAATGCTCCACATGAATGCTGGACTAGCGTGTGAACGTTTGGGATTTACATTATGGCCTCAGTTAACTACATGAACCACTGTAACAAGATACGTAGTTGCTTATATGTCAGACAACAGATTATTGGTTGTTAGCTGGTCGATAGCCGACTTTTCTAGTGTTGAAGTGAGCTGAGCCAATGTGTCGTGTTTTGCACAATTGCTTACAAGTGGGGTAGTACTAATAGTGTTTACAAGTACCTAACCAGCCTTACGTACCCTATGTATATGTCGGTGCACAGTTGTCGAACAAGTACTCTATTTCATCAAACACACACTACTCGTATGATAAACCGTGACAACTTATGTCTTACCATGCCATATTACATGAAAAACTAGTGAGGACGCATCTGTTTCGGCAACAATTAGGATGGTTCTCACATGATTCACGGGCACACAAAAGTAGCAGTAGTTCCCATAGACGGATTCAAACAGAGTACTAGCCCTAGAGGGCTCGATAATAGGTGAGGTTCGGATAATTAGACACAATCCAAACTACTTTTAAACACTAGCTGGGGCAATTATTTCATGCCTCGATCTAATTTGGGATGGACACAAGACGGACCTTGCCGTGAACATCATCGAGGACGTCTGGCAGCAGCTCAATCCTGTGAACCTTCCTGAAGATAACCTTGTGGCCTTGCCACTCAAAAACTTGTTTGTGGAGGCATGCCACGTCATCTTCCTGCGTAAGCTTGACAAGAACAGTATGCCTCACAAATGTAGGAGTAGCTTTGAACTTCTTGTGCTTCAGTACACCCTGGACAGCACGCCTGACAACAGTGAGGCTGGAATACATCTCGACATTGGTATAAGTGCAAATGGCTTCCAGGATCCAACAGCCTAAGAACTTTGTTTTCCCAGTGCGTATATTCAGGTCATCCGCCTCATAGCAAGTGACATGTACAACTACACAATCCTTGTCTACATCAGGGATCTAATTGAAACAGAAACAAATTCTGAATTACTTTCCAATATAAGAAACACAAGTTAATTAAACCACTATGTAGAGTCAAAAGTATGCATGCCAGGGAAGGTAGCAAGGCATCGAAGCTAATAAAATTTTGCATTATTTATCACCACATACTTAAATGAAAAACCACAATCGAGATCGGCAAAGAAGAAAATCACCTTGGGTAGCTCAGCGGGGGGGGGGGGGGGACACATCCTCGAAGGGGGAAAACTACTCCTGCAGGGCCACGTGGGCTGTAACCTCAAACGAGGCATTGACCATCTCAGTAGTGGCCATGAGCGTATCTGGGGTCGGCTCGGTGGCTGCCTCCATCTTCTTGGAGCTCTTTGTCTCGTGGGGATCAGCCTCCCACGTCTGCTCCAACATCGGCAAATCTTTGCCTGGTTCTCCTTGGTTCATCATGTAACTGACGAATACTAGGAGACAACTGAAAGGAAAACACAATTGCAATGACAATGAAACAAAAAAGAGAGTGAGGATCGGTTACTGCTTTGCATAAGTTCTTTTTTTCTGAAAGAAAGTATACCAACATCACGGATCCGCTTACCTTCCCTTCGTTGGGAAAGAAGAACAATGGCAGATGCGAGTGTTGGCTTTCTTGAAGACGGCGAGGGAGAAGGGGATTCAGCGAAGAGTGAAATGATGGTTCCTTAGTCTGTCAAACTTAGAATGCGGGGTGGTGGGGTTTTGTGATATGACGACTCGTTACTGCCGCACTACAACCAGGGTGACTCCACCGACATACCGCCTTCTAATTTGGTGGATGGCATTTGGGCCCGCGCTCTGCATGGCCCGCATGTCGGTGAACCAAAGTAAAACGGCATTCAGTAGAGGGAGACGTTTTGATGACCTCGGAGGAGCCAGAAGCGGTAGTGTATCCACTGTACTAGTAGTAATTGTTTTTTTGGGTAGTTGTAGAGTGTCTCCACTGTACTAGTAGTAATTGTTTCTCTGGGCCCAAGATAAAACAGTCCATCCACCCTAGTAAATAATAAAATCAATTCAAAAGCCCATATATTTACTTAATGAGAGGCGCTACCCAACACACCCCCCCAAAAAAACCTGGGTGCTCTTCTTCCTCCTCACTCCCACCCACCTCACATCAGCTCGCTCCACTTGTACCCCCAAATTCCCCACCTGACTCCTACGAAAAAACCCCAGCTCACTGTAACATCCCAAAATTCTAAATTTTGGAATGTTATATTAAATAAATAGTTTTGATTGATTGTTTGATTGTGGTGTGGTTGCTTGTGTGAAATTGAGTGAAATTAGAAACTTTACGAAAGTTAAATGAGAGGGAATAAAAGGACTTTCCCAAACTTTCATTTTTGCATTTATGATCTCCATGAATTCAAATTTATTTCATCACAAAACCCTAGAGTGAAGATGATATGACTTCTTCCATTTAATTAAATGAAAAAAGGTTTTGAAAAGATTTGAATTCCATTTGGAAATATTTCAACTTCAGAAACTTTAAGCAACTCAATGAGTTTCATCAGACAAGATAAAATGACTTCTTCAAATGCTAAGAAAGAGAGTTGGAAGTTTCAAAGAATCAAATTTAAAGTCCCTTTTGAAATTATTTTCAATTTGCAGTTATTTGGTTTTTATTCAAATTATTTTTCTCCAAAAATAAAATATAAGGAAAATAGGGTAAAATGATTCCCTACAATAGAAAAATGGAGAGAAATAAATTTGAAATCATTTTGGTATTTTTAAAATATTTTATTTGGTTTTAAATGAACCAGTAGCACTGTTTTCTTTATTTAAATTTTTGTGGATTTTATATGACGCTAGAAAAATGTTCAAGTTGTAGAAAATATTTTTCTGAAAATTTTGATATATAATATGCCTATGTGATATTTTATTTTATTTGGTGTTATTTTATTTGTTGCGTCTGTTTTTTTAACTTCTTCAGACCGACTGGGCCGAAGCCCAGCCGGCCCAACAGTGCACCGCCTCGCCCATCGTCCCCGAGCCGGACTATCGCCGGAGTCCGACACCGCCACGCCGCCGCGACCGCCCCCTGCCCCAAGTCGGAGCCCCCGACCCCCTTTATAAGGCGCCGCCCCGGCCCCCTCCTCCTCATCCACCGCTGCCGCCGCAGCCTAACAGCAATAGCACGCCGCCGCGTAGCCCAAGCCGACGCCGCCGCCTGCTGTAGCTGTTGCCCGCCGCCGCTGCTGCCGAGCCGCGCCGCCGCCTACCGCTGCCCCGCGCAGCATCACCCTGCCGCCTGCCGCCTCGTCGCTACCTCGCCGGAGTTCGCTGCCACCGGTTTTCTCCGCCCGAACCGCCATGGACCGGTATAAACCGAATCCCGATCCGGATTTTTTTCGGTTTTTCTTTTAGACCTGATTTATTCTTTTTAGGTTAGTTTAGTTAGCGAACGTTCGTTCGTTTAGATCTGTCAATGAACGTTTTCGTTCGTTAGTCTCTATTAGCGGACGTTCGTCTGATAGTCTTTTTGTGATTATTTTCGGCCAGGGACCTATCCGTAATTATGTTTCTTTGCAGATTAGTCCTTGATTTTTAAACGATCACAACTTTTTGCTCTTGTATCCAAATCCAATGAAACCAATGCCAAATTCTTCGTTTTTATCCCCTCTATTTAGTAAACCAACTCAAATATATTTTTGACATTTTAAAATTTGAATTAAATCAGATTTGAATTCAAACTTGTTTTGGCTATAACTTGAGTTTTATAACTCCGATTTAGTTGATTTTTTTTTTGCAAATTGAAGCTCTTGATCTAAACTTTCTGTTAAGAACTAATCCACATAATTTTAATACTGTTGAAAATTGTTTTCTGTTTACAAGATTTATTTGCTTGTTTTCGAAGTTTTTCCAAGATCTTTTCTTTGAATTTTATGCTTGAGTGCTTATGTATGCAATTGCTTGCTTACGATAGATTGATCGGAGCGTGACGAGTAGAACTATCAGGAATTATGAGTGTGAAGCATCTTCATCAATAGTACAAGCCAAGTTCACGCTTTGATCATATTTTCCTATACCCAGTTTTTATTGCATTAGTTATACCCTCAAAGATTGCATGAGTAGGATTGGGAATTTGGGGCATTGCTATGTAGTTCATGAGGTAGGAACCTATTACCTTTGATCACCCCGGGAATATACTTATGCTTATATTGCTTAGCCATGCTCGTAGACGTGGATTGGTATGTGAGATTCATGCAAGTTGTGAGAGATAATAACTAAGGGAAACTTAAGGTGGCTACTTTAATACACATCTAGGTGGAATGGTTGGGGCACCCTCGGGATACCAGTGGCTTGCATGGGCACCTGGGGAATCCAGTGTTGTCCTAGGAGATCCCGGGGGACCCGTGTGATCATCCTATGGAATGCCACCCAGGTTTAAAGGGATCATAAGATTATTCATGCTAGAAACTTTCGTGTGCAGCCACAAGCCATTATGGGCTCTGGCATAGTTAAGTAAGTTGTGGGAAACCTGTCCATGATAGGCTAGCAGATGTAGGGGATTGTAGGTGTACCGGCCTATCTATCGGTTAAGGGGACCTCTTTGGAAAGACTATGTCTCGATCATGCATTTCGCAAACATCATGCAGAGATCGAGTCTTGTGGGGAAAAGTGCGCAAACCTCTGCAGAGTGTACAAACTAATCATGATTAGCCGTGTCCCCGGTTATGGACATTTTTGAGTATCTGGTATTTGAATTATTGGTTGATCTCAACACTCTATTGAATAAAATTGTTGGGTTATTAATGATTTGGTGATTTTGGGATTGAGTTGGGGTTACCTTCTCAATATGGGTAATTTAACTTAGTAGTAAATAAAATTTATTTCTTTGTTGTAGGGAAAAATTAGCTTTATGCAAAAATTAAACTTAGAGCCTCCACCAGCCAAATATGCATATAGAGATAGACATTTTCGTTATTATTCTATGGTGTGAAATTGCCAGTACATTCAATGTACTGACCTATATGGCTGCAACATCTCATGTTGCAGGATTCTTACGATGAGTAAGTGATACGTTAGGGTTACAATGTCTACACTCAACTTTGCCGTTGGTGTTGTTGGGACTCCACAACTTTGTTGTTACTTCTACTATATGGATTGAGGTAATAGTATTTACTTACTTTATACATGTGATTTACCTCTGTTATAAATCCTCGAGTACTGTGTGTGTCAGCATACCGATCCAGGGATGACACTTAAAGCACAGAGACTTCGATCCATTCGGGTCGGGTCGCTACACTCACCTTCTTCCTCACTACTATAGAAAACCCCAGCTCCCCTTCTTCTTCACCCGCAGTACAACTAGGCTCGTCATTCATTAATCTGATCAAATCCATGAGCTCGACGCGATGCCCTCGAGGAAAATGGAGTCGGCTGACCCAGCGCCAAGAAGATGAGGCTCCCGCCAGCGGCGACACAGTTGTAGATCCCACAGCCAGCAGCGCGAGGAGAAGTGGCGAACCTGCACCGACTGGATCCCAGGAACCCGTAGAATGTCGGGTGGACCACATCAGCGATCTCCCGGACGCCATCCTTGGGGAGATCATCTCGCTTCTCCCCACCAAGGATTGTTGCCGCACCCAAGTCCTCTCAGCTCGGTGGCGCCCTCTATGGCGCGTCGCGCCCCTTAATCTCGACTGTCGTTAGCTATCTCTCTTTAATGATTTTGAACTCCCTAGAGCCATCATCTCCTCCCACCAGGGCTCCGTTCAAAGCCTCTGCATCCCTTCATGCTACCTGAGCAAGCATAGCATGCCCTGCACGGCGGACACTGATACGTCTCCAACGTATCTATAATTTATGAAGTATTCATGTTGTTATTTTATCATTCTTGGATCTTTTACAATCATTTTATAGCAACTCTATATCATTTTTTGGGACTAACCTATTGACCCAGTGCCCAGTGCCAGTTGCTGTTTTTTGCTTGTTTTTTACATCGCAAAAAATCAATATCAAACGGAGTCCAAACACCGCAAAACTTTTTGTGGATTTTTTATGGACCAAAAGACCACCAATGGGCCAGAGAAGCACCTGGGGGTGCCCAGGAGCGCCCAGGTGGGTTGTGCCCACCTCGGTGGCGTCCCACACCACCTCTTTACCCTATAAATTCACAAATATTCTAAAAACACTCGGGGTTAACCTAGATCAGAAGTTTCACCGCCGCAAGGCTCTGTAGCCACCGAAAACCAATCTAGACCCTTTCCGGCACCCTGCCGGAGGGGGGATTCATCTCCGGTGGCCATCTTCATCATCCCGACGGCCACCACAATGAGGAGGGAGTAGTCCACCCTCGGGGCTGAGGGTTTGTACCAGTAGCTATGTGTTTAATCTCTCTCTCTCTCTCTCTCTCTCGTGTTCTTGAGATGTCACGATCTTGATGTATCGCGGGCTTTGTTAATATAGTCGGATCATATGGTGTTTTCCCCTCTCTATCTTGTTGTGATGAATTGAGTTTTCCCATTGAGATTTCGTTGTTATCGGATTGAATACTTTTATGGATCTGAGAACACTTTATATATGTCTTGCGCAATTGAATACTTGTGATGACAATGGGATATCGTATTGATTCACTTGATATATGTTTTGGCACTCAACTCGCGGATTCCCGAGGTGACATTGGGGTAATCTATGCATAGGGGTTGATGCACGTTCTTGTCTTTGTTTCTCTGGTAGAAATCTTGGGGCACTCTTCGAAGTTCTTTGTGTTGGATTGAGTATTATGAATATGAATTTGCTTTGGTGTTATTTTAGTACGAACTCTAGGATAGATCGAACGGAAAAAATAGCTTTGTGTTATTTTAGTACGAACTCTTGAATAGATCGAACGGAAAGAATAGCTTTGAGGTGGTTTCGTACCCTACAAACAATTTATTCTTATGTTCTCCGCTAGATAGGAACTTTGGAGTGATTCTTCATCGCACTTTGAGGGATGGTTATATGATCCAATTATATTAGCATTGTTGAGAGGTTGCACTAGCAAAAGTATGGACCCTAGGCCTCCTTTTCAAGCATTGCAATACCACTTTTGTGCCCGTTTACTATTTGCTACCTTGATGTTTTTATTTATTCAGATTATAAAAATATATTTCTACCATCCATATTACACTTGTATCACCATCTCTTCGCCGAACTAGTGCACCTATACAATTTGCCATTGTATTGGGTGTGTTGGGGACACAAGAGATTTCTTGTATTTGGTTGCAGGGTCGTTTGAGAGAGACCATCTTCATCCTACACCTCTCATGGATTGATAAACCTTAGGTCATCCACTTGAGGGAAAATTGCTACTGTCCTACAGAACTCTGCGCTTGGAGGCCCAACACGTGTCTACAAGAATAAAGTTGCTTAGTAGACATCAGACGCCTGGTTGAAATCCCCTGAATTCACAGAACTACATCTGCTTGTGTTCTACTATTCCCTGGGAAATCACCTACCAGATACCGAACGCCATGTACTTGTGCCCTTAGCACCGATGTCCATCTCGCAGTTTTCCTCCTCTCTCCACACCGCCACCTTTGCGCTGTGCTACCTACCAGACAATCTGGTACTAAACCTTCGATTCCCATTTCTCAAAAAACTTTCACTTGTGCGGGTTCGTATATCAGAGGCCTCATTCCACAACATCATCCACTCCAGTTGCCCTGCCCTGGAGTGCTTGGTGCTTGTTTTCACAGTTAGAATCGGTTGTCTCCAAATAAAGTCACCTAACCTTGTAAGAATTGGAATTTCTTTTTTGACGGAAGGCAGCTCATCACCAAAGATGCACCTTCACTTCAAAGGTTGATCCTTGATTCTAGTTATTCACCTTCGCAAATAACTGTCGTCTCTGTGCCTAAACTGGAGACCTTGGGCGTAATACATGATCTCTGTGCTCATTTCAAGCTGGTGTTTGGCTCCATAGTTCTTTAGGTACTGTATATTATCATCTACACTACAATCATAAGCTGCATTTTAAATTTCTGCGCATAAGTTCTATATCATCTTGGAGTACACATTTTGTACTAATATTATGTTCTATGCTCAATGAAGAGTTTCTCCATGGATAGCCTATCAATGGTGCTGGATTCTGTCAAGATCTTATATATCCAAATGAATAGTTTTGATCTGAACAAGATTATTGGCTTCCTGCAATGCTTTCCATGTCTGGAGAAGTTGTATATAAAGGTGATAATTTCACGCACATTGGAAGCCCGCATATAGTGTACTAGAATGAACCGTTCAGCTGTTGCTCTTTCGACACTCTTTTTTTAGACCTTAACTGTTTTCAATCTTCATGTCTATTTAGGCAACATGACAGGGTAAGAAAGTTATAACCAATCGGTGGGTTCGTAAGCACCGGGATATTCTCACTTCTCATGACATTCGATTGAAGACAATGACACTGGAACGATATGTAGCCAACCATGCAAACACTAGATTTGTCACATTCTTCCTGCTGAATGCGAGGTTACTATTGTCCATCAGGCTTAAGTATATCAACAACATGGTTTTGACGGATGGGTATGTCGAAGAGCAAAAAAAGGAGTTTCGGGTGGACAAAAGGGCTTCTGAACATGCTGGCTATTTACAACATCTTGTGGTCATAATCCAGTAAATTTTATGATCCAGGATGTTCATTCCATGGACCTGACCGATCCATTTGACTGTGACTGCCGAAAACAGTGCTGGAGTTAGATGTTGTTACCCTTTTCAATCTGGGTTTTGTCTAAACCTGATGAACAATTAACCCTCGTGCTTTTGTATACTTTGTAAGCTGGAGATAGATGTTGTTACCCTTTTCAACTCGGCTGTGACTGTCACAGTTTCTTTGAAACAAGGCAAATGGCTTGCCATTTGTTTAATTAAGAGTGAAATATTGTAACAAATCCCAACCAAGGGAAATAACATCACTCTCGCCGGCTGCTTGAGCTCACTGTGCATTACTGTAGGGTCGAAAGTAGGTCTAGAGGGGGTTGATTAGACTACTTGACCAGATAAAAATCCAATATTTTCCCAATTTTAAGTCTTGGCAGATTTTAGCAATTTATCACAAGTCAAGCAATCAACCTACACATGCAATACTAAGAGTGTAGTAGCAGAAAGTAAAACATTGCATATGAAGGTAAAGGGACGGGTTTGGAGAAGGCAAACGCAATGTAGACACGGAGATTTTTGGCGTGGTTCCGATAGGTGGTGCTATTGTACGTCCACGTTGATGGAGACTTCAACCCACGAAGGGTAACAGTTGCGCGAGTCCACAGAGGGCTCCACTCACGAAGGGTTCACAAAGAAGCAACCTTGTCTATCCCACCATGGCCATCTCCCACGAAGGACTTGCCTCACTCGGGTAGATTTTCACGAAGTAGGCGATCTCCTCGCCCTTACAAACTCCTTGGTTCAACTCCACAATCTTGACGGAGGCTCCCAAGTGACACCTAACCAATCTAGGAGACACCATTCTCCAAAAGGTAATAGATGGTGTGATGATGATGAACTCCTTGCTCTTGTGCTTCAACTGATAGTCTCCCCAACACTCAACTCTCTCACACACAGATTTGGCTATGGTGGAAAGATGATTTGAGTGGAAAGCAACTTGGGGAAGGCTAGAGATCAAGATTCTTGTGGTTGGATTGGAATGCCTTGGTCTCAACTCATGAGTAGGTGGTTCTCTCTCAGAAAATGAGTAGTGGAAGTGTAAGCGCTTTCTGATGGCTCTCTCTTGAATGAAGAAGGGGTGGAGGGGTATATATAGCCTCCAAACAAAATCCAACCGTTGCACGCATTTGACCCAACTCGGTCGGACCGAATAGAAGAACTCGGTGAGACTGATTTAGTTCAAAATGTGAACGTTAGGATTCTCGGTGGGACCGACATGATCAACTCGGTGGGACCAATGTGCTAGTGTTAGGGAAAAACCTCATCTCGGTGAGACTGATTGCATGCACCCGGCGAGACCGATTTTAGCAATGAGCAAACAGAGAGTTGGTCACGCAAAATCGGTGGGGCCGAATGCACATTTTGGTGAGACCCTAAATAATTAAAACAGCAACACAGAGTTTGTAAGGCCATCTCAGAAAGACCGAGATCCGTATCGGTGAGACCGAATTGTCTGGGGTTTCTGGCAGTGGCTAGGTCAAATGAACTCGGTGGCGCCAGATAGATCAAATTGGTGGGGCCTAGTTTGACTTTAGGTTTTGGACATATGCGGAAATGAGAAAGTGGCTGAGGGTTTTGGAGCAATATCACTAAGCACTTTGAGCAAGTAGACCATTAAGCAACACCTCATCCCCTTTTAATAGTATTGGCTTTCCTATGGACTCAATGTGATCTTGGATCACTAAAATGAAAATGAAGAGTCTTGAGCCTTTGCCAATCTTTGTCCTTAGCATTTTGAGGGGTCCACATCTCTAGTCCATGACATGCCAATCATTGAACTTTCCGAAATATTTAACATGAATGGATATTAGTTCAATGAGCTATATGTTGTTATGAATTACCAAAACCACCCGGGGATTAGTTGCACTTTCAATCTTCCCCTTTTCGGTAATTGATGACAACATATAGATCAAAGCTTAGACAGATGATAATATGAATGAAATACATCATCGCTTTGAGAAGTATGTGATAAGCAAGAGCTCCCCCTAAATTTGTGCATTATTTTAAATTTGCTTTTCAATGCAAATGCACAATCAATTAGGATCATGGGTCACTCTTCCATGTCACATACATCTTGGTGGAACACTCAAAATGATAAGATATAAAGAACATGCACTCATCACGAAGGGAAAACATGATTGATCACACACAAATATCATAGATAGCGTCATGCAAGCACACATTAAAGTATAGTATGATCAAACACATGATCACAAGAGTATCTCACAAACAAGCACAAATATTGTAGCATGAACCAAACGAGCAAACGATCACAGCAAATGATCAAAGTAGAAAGAGAGGCAACAAAAGGCAAAACGCTCTCTCTCTCGAAGCCTAATGATCTATACACTTTCTCCCCCTTTGGCGACAAGTTACCAAAAAGCTTGAAAATGCATAGTGCTATGTGGCACTCTAGGCACGATCTCCGGGAGCTCCTGAAGTGGTCTTCTGGCTGGTTGCTCCGGTGTGTGTAGATGGCATGGAGAGGAGTCCATCTGTAAATACTTCAGCTGACGTCTGTGGAGCTGGAGGAGTTGAAACTGGAGGTATAACTGAGGCAATTGCTGCAGGTGCTGAAATGGTAGTCCTGGAGTCTCTGACAACTGGCACAGCTGTAGACCTTTGTGCCCTTGGCCTGAAAAGCATCAGTGGTTGGTCTGTCACTCCTATCCTCAACTTCTTCCTGGAGCTTCTCCATAGTTGTTTGGATCTCTGTAACCTTCACATCTAGATCATGGAATTTGGTCTCAATGGTCCTCTCAAGACTTTCTTGATTCTGAGTCAGGGTGGCCAAGCCCTTCTCAATCCTCATAGTAGTCTCAAGCAAATAACTGAGTTGATCTTGCTTGGTCTTGAGCATCACTTGTGAAGCATTTGGTGCACTAGCTGCCCTTGCTGCTTTAGCAGCCTTTGCTCTCTCTCTTCTCCTGAGCTTCAGCACTGGTTGGATGAGAAGCATCCATGACAATCTCATTGTCTTCAAATTCTGGCCTTAGGGGAAGATGCTCTTTATCAAGAAGAATGTCCATGTTCCCATGTTGGAGCTGATCAACATTTGTATGTGAGGGGCATATCCACATGATCTTTTCTGATCAGCTGCAGTTCCCTTCACTGTCTCAACAATCAAAGGCATCACTTTGAACTTCTGTGGCACATCAAACATATGGAGCAAGTTGATGGAGTGACCATGGATCATCCTTTGATCTCCTGACTTGGGAAATAGAGTGTGCCTCAAGATGGTGTTGATGGTGGTCAGACCTGACAGCAGATAATATATGGACCCAAGCTTGTGAGTCTCCAAGGCATCATCTGGAATGGTCTTGTACATGTTTGCCATGGAGTTGTAATCCTTCCTTGGCTTGGCATATACATCTGTGTCATTTTCATTTTCCTCGGGGGCATTGATCAACTTGGCCCATTCAGAAATCGTAGATTGATATCTGGTTCCTTCAGTCATCCAGACAATCTTGCCATCTAGATAGAAATGAGCAGTGGGGTAGACTTGGTCAACATCTGACCAACAAACTTGTCGACTTCATTCTCCTGAAGCTCTCATGCACACTTGGGAAGTAGTCCTCATTGTCATCAATATAAGTCCAGTCAACCCATCTCATATCATTGACAATAGGCTTCTTGTCTAGCAAGATAGTCTCATAGAAGTACTGTTGTTCCTTGGTGTGGAAACGATAATCTACAGCAGTCCTTCTCCTGGTGGCATAGGGATCAGTCTATCTCCACAATCTCAAACCTGCATCCTTTCTTTCCTTCATGTTTTCAGCAACAGGATGATCATCACTATGATCAGGAATCTTTGGCTTGAACCTTCTAAGCACTTGCTGCTCCTCATCCTCTTGAGCTTCAGGCACTGGGGCCTTGTTCTTCTCGGCGACAGGGATGTTCCTCGTGGATCTCTTGGGTGCAGAAGGTTTTGGAGCTTGAGCTTGAGTTGGAGGCTTGGGGGCTGTCTTGGGCTTAGATGGAGCAGCCCGAGACTTTATGGCATCCCCCATGAGCTTTTGAGTCTTTGGAGGTGGTGCAGCTGGCTCTCCTCCTCCTCTTCTTCCTCATCAGAGTCTCTCATCATAGATGATCTGCCAATGACTCTGGCAATAGTCTTCCTCACTCTCTCCTTCCTCTTCTTTCCTCTAGCAGCCTCTTCCTCTCTTGGTTCAAGAGTGAACTCCATAGTTTCCTGAGTGGAGGCTCTGGCTTTTGACATGGGCTTCCTCTTAGCAGGAGCTTTCTTTCACATACCAGGCTTTGTGGAGCAGCAGCATACTCCTTCTTGAGCACCTTTTTCTTTGAGGTCACTTCCTCATCAACAACAAAACCCTCATCTTCAGATTCTGAGGTTCTCTTCTTCCTCTGCCTAGTAGTAGCCTTAGGGAAGTTGCTGGGAGTGCTTCTGCTACCTTCATCATAACTGTTGTTGGAGGGACTAGTGCCCTCATTGAGATTCACCTGCTCCTAAGACCTGTTCTGACTGTCACCTCCCTCTAACATCTCTGAAACTGACCCTGTGAATAGATAGGTATAGGTAGAGTGGATGAGAATGACAAAGTACAACTATTTTGCAAAACTATTGAGACAAAAACTTAACTTTAGTTTTCTGCAGAAAGCATTTCGGAGCTACCGATTTGACAAACTCGATCGGTGACACCGAAGCAATAACAGAATCTAAACATGCAGTTTCGGTCAGACCGAGACGCAGTTCGGTGACTCCGAGATGCTAGGGTTTCACAGAGTATGCGATTTTGGTCACACCGATTAGTACGCTTTGGTCAGACCGAATTGTACTTGTGTAATGGATTGAGCCAAATCGGTGAGACCGAGATCCTCAGATTGGTCGGTCCGAGATGAGTTCAGGGAAAACCTAACCCTAAGTTTTTGCATCAAATATATTCTAATGGAATTTTCTGGTTGTTAGATTGATCTCATTCGTGGCAAGAATAATGGGAATGATCTTTGTGCAAGAATCGGAAAAAAGCGAACGCACAAAGAGGTCGAGTCCGTACCCTAACTTGGCGACAAAGTCGCTACAGCGACAATGGCAGTGGGATTTCCGTTGACGGCAACGGAGACCAGCGGTAGGAGGACACAGGTGACAACGGCGACGATCCGAACACCAAGGGGGCGGCAGAGCTGGGAAGGCGCGGTTGAGAGGTTTGGAGGAATTTCCAAAATTTCAACCCGCGGTACATATACCCAGTCACTGTCGGTGTGACCGAGTGGAACGACTCGGTGGCACTGAGATGCAAAACTGCTAGCAGTTACTGCAACTCGGTGTGACCGAATTGTTCAAATCGGTTGCACCAAGATGAAAACCTAGATCAACTTAATGAATTCGATGAGATCAAGTGTGATGAGTTGGTCTGACCGAGATGCATTAAGAGGTTTTGGAAGTTTAAGCCCTTGACGGATCGGTGGCTCCGAGTGCTCCTGACCCGGAGGGTCCGAATTCTACTTGTTAAAACTTTGTGATGTAGCATGAATAGAGTTTGAGATGAGAAAAGCATAGATAGCTAGAGGGAGTACTTAGGCATTCTTGTCCATCCATTTGGCAACAGAAAAACCAAACAATCAAAGCAACAAATGGATGTCCTTGAAGGGAGAAAATTATGCAAGCAACAGGCTCACACAATAAGATAGCAAATAAAATATGTGGCAAAGCATGCACAAACACTCTAGCATCTATCAAGCAATTGGCGATGACTAGGTCATCTATATATGAGTATATTGACTGAGGAGTCAAATGAGAACATTTGATCATAGGTCATACTCATCGTTTAAGCACAAGTGGGGTTACCACTTTTACATAAATCATTGTTGTGTTCACATCATTAGAGTTGCTTTAGCTCCATTCTTAGAGCAAAGCTCGCCCTAGATGTGATATCCCACCTAAGAGGGATGAACTAATCTTGGGTTTTGTCGATGATGACTTCACGTAGATGTTGAAGATGTGGATGCTCAATGTTGATGTAGATCATTTGGAGCAATCCATTGGAGTGAGTTGCACTTTCAATACCTACATGGGTTAGTCCCACAAGGAACACACAAGGATATCCATAGACATAGAGTGAAATACACATATGATGATGTCCATGGAAGCATTTGGTTACCTTGTCCCTTGTCTTACCAATGAAGAGGGTTTGTGACTCCTTGAACTAGTGCAAGATATGGAAGTTGATTGCACTTGTCCTTGCCAAAATGAATATGAGTGAAGTATGTTGGTGGAGTAACCCTCAAGAACTCTCTAGTTCTTCTTCTTTGGGACCCACATCAACTTGATGGGAATCCTTGGAGTTGTAGTCGTACTTGATGAAGTAGAACCTGATGTAGTCTTGGGAACCCACTAGACCAAGGCCTTTGGAGCTTCTTCAAATGAATCAATCTCTTCTTGAAGCTTGTCCTTGCCTTTTAGCTTGTGGTCTTGTGGTGGAAGAGCATCATGAGATTGTGTTCCCTTGAAAGAAGTAGGGTCATACTTCTCTTTTTCAGGAACAAACTTCGTCTTGGGGTATTGATCTTATTCCCACTCAACTCCATTGGCATTGAACTTGCGTTCAAAACCAACACCTTGATTCTTCTGGTGCCTTCCTTGCTTGCGTACAATTTCCTCAAATTGCCTACTTCCGACAAGGCTCTTGTAAACACCTTTCTCTATAATCCCCTTCAATAAGCTATTTTATTGCTTAAGTGTAACTTGGCTAAGAGAATCATTAGTGGAATCAAGGGAACTACTAGGAGCAACAATATTGGATTTAGCATGATTATTGTTACTACTAGAAGAAGAATCTTTCTTGCTCTTGTTGCTAGATTTTACGTGTGGCATGTAAGTAGACAAGGTTAAATGCTTGGCAATGTAAGAAGAGCTTTTCTTTAGAAGATCATCATTGATTTCTTTTAAGAACCCATGCTCTTGCTCTAAATTGAGCTTCTCAGAACGTAGCTTCTCATGATTCTTTAAAAGCTCTTGATGATCCTCTAAAGTAGTTTCATGAGCTAACTTAAGAGTGTTTAGTTCTTTAGTTAGACACTCAATCTCATTCTTATCATTTTCATTCATTTTATCTTGATTAGCATAATTAATAGAAATTTCATCATAGTTTTCATCACTAGTGTTGTCAACAAGTAAATCATCATCACCTAGCAAATCATCTTCATCATTATTAAAATCAACATACTCAGGGTGTGATACCTTAGGGCCTTTAGCCATGAAGCATATTCCAATTCCTTCATTTGGTGAGTCGAATATGTCGTAGGAGTTGGATGACACAAGTGAAAGACCGGCAACACCTTCATCTTGAGTATATTCGGAGTCGGAGTGATAACTTCTCTCGGAGTAGTTGTTGGAGTCGGAACCGGATACCCATTCACCAACATGAGCTTGATGTCTTCGTCTTGTGTAGCTCTTTGATGGCTCGTCTTTCCTTTCCAAATCCTTGCTTCTATGAGAGGATCTTCGTTCATAACGATCATCTCTACTCCTCTCTTTTACTTCTCCTTTTAAATGAGTCTTCTCTTCTTTTGTAGTGAGCCATACACTCACCAGAGTAGTGTCTGGGTCTTCCACAATTGTAGCAATTGCGATCACGACTAGAAGATCTTTTGTCATTGTAGGACCTTGACTTCTAACTTCTCTCTTTGCTTCTACTCTTGTAGAACTTGTTGAAGTTCTTCACCATTAAGCTCAATTCTTCATTGAAGACTTGTTTCTCACTTGATGTTGTAGGGGCATCACATGGAGCTTTGTAAGCGCCAGTAGACTTGTTGTGAAGTTCTTCCTTATCCTTGAGTGACATCTCAAGAGCAACAATTCTACCAATGACTTCCGTTGGCTTGAGATCTTTGTAGTTGGGCATCATTTGGATCAAGGTGCACACGGTATCATATTTTCCATCCAAGGCTCTTAGGATCTTCTTGATGATGAATCTGTCGGTCATCTCTTTGCTTCCTAAGCCAACAATCTCATTTGTGATGAGAGCAAGCCAAGAGTACATTTCAGCGACTCCTTCACCATCCTTCATTTCAACTTGTCAAGTTGACTTTGAAGCACGTCCAATTTGGATTCCTTGACGGACTCGGTACCTTCGTGCATATCAACCAAAGTATCCCAAATTTCCTTTTCATTCTCAAGACGACTGCTTTTGTTGAATTCTTCGGGGCACAATCCGTTGAAAAGAATATCGCAAGCTTGAGCATTGTATTGCAACATCTTCAATTCTTCCACGGACGCTTCACGATCCGGTTCTCTTCCGTCCTCGAAGTATTCACCTTGCAAGCCCATACGCACAATAGCCTAAACGGTGGGGTTGTGACCAAGAATATGCATTTTCATCTAATGCTTCCAACTAGCAAAATTAGTACCATCAAAGTAAGGACCTCTACGGTGGTAATTTCCCTCGCTAGACGCCATACTCTCCTAGGTTGTGAAACCAAGGCTATGATCACCAAAACTATGGAATTCAAGGAAAATGGAGACCAAAGCTCTGATACCACTTGTAGGGTCAAAAGTAGGTCTAGAGAGGGGTGATTAGACTACTTGACCAAATAAAAATCTAACCTTTTCCCAATTTTGAGTCTTGGCAGATTTTAGCAATTTATCACAAGCCAAGCAATCAACCTACACATGCAATTCTAAGAGTGTAGTAGCAGAAAGTAAAACATTGAATATGAAGGTAGATGGGAGGGTTTGGAGAAGGCAAACGCAATGTAGACACAGAGATTTTTGGCGTGGTTCCGATGGGTGGTGCTATCGTACATCCATGTTGATGGAGACCCGATTGCGCGAGTTCACGGAGGGCTCCACCCACGAAGGGTACATGAATAAGCAACCTTGTCTATCCCACCATGGACATTGCCCACGAAGGACTTGCCTCACTCAGGTAGATCTTCACGAAGGAGGCGATCTCCTTGCCCTTACAAACTCCTTGGTTCAACTCCACAATCTTGTCGGAGGCTCCCAAGTGACACCTAACCAATCTAGGAGACACCACTCTCCAAAAGGTAATAGATGGTGTGATGATGATGAAGAAGAACTCCTTGCTCTTGTGCTTCAAGTGATAGTCTCCCCAACACTCAACTGTCTCACACAGATTTGGCTCTCGTGGAAATATGATTTGAGTGGAAAGCAACTTGGGGAAGGCTAGAGATCAAGATTCTTGTGGTTGGATTGGAATGTCTTGGTCTCAACACATGAGTAGGTGGCTCTCTCTCAGAAAATGAGTAGTGGAAGTGTAGGCACGTTCTGATGGCTCTCTCTTGAATGGAGAAGGGGTGGAGGGGTATATATAGCCTCCACACAAAATCCAACCGTTACACACATTTGACCCAACTCGGTCAGACCGAATAGAAGAACTCGGTGAGACCGATTTAGTTCAAAATTTGAACGTTAGGAATCTCGGTGGGACCGACATGATCAACTCAGTGGGACCGATGTGCTAGGGTTAGGGAAAAACCTCATCTCGGTGCGACCGATTGCATGAACTCGGTGAGACCGATTTCAGCAATGAGCAAACAGAGAGTTGGTCAGGCAAACTCGGTGAGACCAAAATAATTACAACAGGCAACAGAGAGTTTGCAAGGCCATCTCGGTGAGACCGAGATCCGTATCGGTGAGACTGAATTGTCCAGGGTTTCTGGCAATGGCTAGGTCAAATGAACTCAGTGGAGTCAGATAGATCAAATCGGTGGGGCCGAGTTTGACTTTAGGTTTTGGACATATGTGGAAATGAGAAAGTGGCTGTGGGTTTTGGAGCAATATCACTAAGCACTTTGAGCAAGTAGACCATTAAGCAACAACTCATCCCCTTTTAATAGTATTGGCTTTCCTATGGACTCGAAATGAAAATGAAAATGAAGAGTCTTGAGCCTTTGCCAATCTTTGTCCTTAGCATTTTGAGGGGCCCACATCTCTAGTCCATGCCATGCCAATCATTGAACTTTCTGAAATAGTTAACTTGAATGGATATTAGTTTAATGAGCTATATGTTGTTATGAATTACCAAAACCACCTGGGTATTAGTTGCACTTTCAATTACAGAACTGAAGTGATTAGCTCCCACCAGCACCCACAAACTTATTTTGAACTAGCACACCAAATGGGCTATAAATTTTCATAAGAAAGGCTGCATGACCATGACAGATTTGGATTCTGACATTTGGGACCCATGAGGAAAAAGCCTATCCAAGGTGGTGTCGACTTAATTACTACTTAACAAACGATTCTGCCTACCAGCCGTTGGATTGACATCCAACATCTATCATGTATCTTCTATCTCTTGTCTTCTTCCTCCAGCCGCCGAAACCAAACAACCCCGTCGGTTCTGCCTGCTCCCGCCTCCCATGGCTGGCTGCGCCTCCGCCGCCCTACCGTACCCTCAAACGTTGGCCAGTCCCTCCCTCTATTCCCCCACATGTCCTGTTATTCTCCGGCGATGTCAACCCCAACACTCACCAGCACCCGAACCAGTCAACCCTCATACTCTCCTCCGCCTGCGAATAGACTGGTGCATCTTCCATGGCTCCTGTTCATTCTGTCCGAGGCCTCGCCGTCGTCCTCCGCCTTGGTTCACTCGTCGTGCACCGCCGTCTAGTGTTGTCAACGTCGTCAACAACCAAGAGGAACAAGGAGATGACTGTACGTGGAGAGGATGATAGTTGGGACCCACCAGGGTCATGGCAGTACGCAAGCAAGTGCCTCGTTATTACAAGCCCAAAAAAATGGTTCCTCCTGATGGTTGGACATCTGGGGCCCATGCCATTGTCAACGTTGTCAATAAACGAGAGAATTACACAACGAGCGGTTGACACCAGGGACCTAGCAGGTCGCGCAGTTGTTATTTACTTTTTTTAGGAACAAGCAGTTGTTATTTATACTAGTTTTAGAGATGGATCAGGGTAACAACGGGGTTGTGCGTGGGCTGTGGCCCGTCTAACCAGGGTTTTATTTTATGTTTACCACATGATGAGCCCAGTTGTGTTTTTTTCTTGCTGAAAATGGCTAGCCCAGTTCTACTTTTTTTAAACAAATACCCAACGGAGGCCTACCTGCTTTCTCAGCCCTGCTGGGCTGCAAATCTTTCAAGACGAGAGTGATGTATTCACTTGCCCAGAAAATGAAATAATAAGAAATGGGATGTAAATTTATAAACACAGCAAACCGGCAATTAGTTTCAAATATCATTTTTTAAAGATTTTGACATTTCAAATTTAATTGTTTTTTGCAGGGCAAATTATGTTGGATTTTAAATTGATATAAATTTATTATCTTTAAATTAGATTGAACGTGACTTGAAATTTCGGGATTAAAAACAGTTCAAACCGCACCGAAATATGCAAAATTTTGTAGAAATTTTTTACCATGGCCACAATATGAGCTGTAATGCTAAAAAATAATATGGGCTCCAAAAAAATCCTTAAGAATTAGCAAATGGGCTGTAAATTATCAGAAATAATGGCAGATGGGTTGTATGCTGTTTTCCACATATTTGAGGCTGACTTGTGCGCCTACTGTAGGTTGACGCGTATGCTTTCCTAAAAAAAGGTTGACGCGCACGCAAGGCCGTGTCAACTTAGTCAGCACAGGAGAGAAATGACTGTTGGATGTCCATCCAACGGCTGCTGTGCTTCTTCAATCTCTGCTCTTCCTACTCCAGCCGCTCAAAATACCGCCGGCGAGACTACCTGCTCCCTCCTCCTGTGGCCGGTTGTGCTGCCGCGCAAGCCGCACTGCCCCACCCTACTCCATCGCTAGCCAGGCCATTCCTCTACTCACCCACACCTCCTATTATTTTTCGGCGATGGCAGCCGAACTAGTAAACCCTCGTACTCCCCACCACATGGGCAACAACTGTCAAGTTTTCCTAGGCTCCGGGACGTTCCCTTCCTAGGCCTCGCCGTCGTCTACCGCCCTGGTGCTCTCGGCACAGCGTGGTCAACATGGTCAACGAATGACATCCATCGGAAGAGGACTGTACTCGGAGAGGCTAACAGCTTGGTCCACGGCCCCACGCAAGGAAGTGCCTCCTTATTACGCGCAAAATAATGCCTCCACCTGACAGCAGAGACCCACCGGAAGGGCCTCTGTATTTCGCGAAAAAATGTTCTTCCCGGTGACAGCTCGGACCCACCAGCTATATCTTTGCACCCAAGGAAGTGCCTTCTTATTACACACACAAAATGAATACTCCCCTACTATATGGGACCCACCATAATTGGAGGCTGACTTGTGGGCCTACTAAGTTGATGCGGACGGAGGGCTTTGTCAACTTAGTCAACTAGATAATACCCCACGCGTTGCGGCGGGAATTGGATGCAATACATTTGGATGATATTTTTTCCATAGAAGATGAATATTTGGACGGACAATATGATAATTGAAATTTGGAAAAAACATATGTATAATCATAAATACTTATTGAAAATTAGAAAATACATATGTATAGTCATAGTTATATGTTGTTCATAAAAATAACATAATATGTGGTTTAATTTATTTTTAGTTGGGGTCTTCTTTGTTGAGAACTATCTGTTCATGTGGGTTCCTTTCGTAATGTACTTGAAGATGTATTTGGTGATGTTGTCTTCACGTGCAACGGTTTCTCTGAAAACAACACACACTTGTGGTTTTGGAGTAGTCTTTTTCTTTCCAGTTGCCTCCATGTACTTCTTCTGAGCCTCCCTTGATGAATTAGTTGTTGAGTGGGGAAGAACATTCCTTGGTCCATCATATTGTATCCTGGAGAAAGATTCATGTGTTTAATGTTATTTGTAGCAAGCATAGGGATGTAGAAAACAACATTGTATGCAGTAGCCGTACCTGTTGCCTTCGTGTTGGCTATCCATTTTTGTGCCGGTAGTAAAAAAATCTGATTTGAAAGATGAAGTTGTGGGAGTACAATATATTATGGTGGGTCTTATATAGGCGTCTCACATGGGAAATAATGTCTAACCGAAAGATGTTTAAGTAATGGTTAATGCAAAAATCAAGTTAGCATTCATGTATTTTAATGCAGAGTGTAGGTTTGTATTGAGATCCTAATTGCAAAAAAGAACATAAACTGATCCACTCATGAATTTACTTTAATACACATTGTAGGTTTCTATCGAGATAATAAGTGCACCAAAGAACATAAATTGGATCCATTCATGAATGTATTTGAACACACATTGTAGGTTTGTATTGAGATCACAAGGCCAACAAAGAACATAAACTGGAATCACTGATAAGTTGGTAGTTGAACAAAATTTGTAATGTTCCTTGGTTACAATAGAAGCTTGGCAAAGTGGTATGAACATAAGGATTGTTATTTCTTGTTGTAGGTGATGTACATTATTCCTCATTTCTCATTTGTAGCAGAGTGCAAGTTGTCCTGCCTGTATTGGAAAATGAAGCGTTGTCAAAAAAAGTAAATAACATAATATATTACTGGTTTTTTAAATCAGAAAATGAAGTTTATATAGTCAATGTAAAGTACTTAAATCGTCCAAAGGTTCCTTTACTCTGGCTGTTCCTGTTGATGCAGTTTTTCTGGAAGTGTATCTACATTCCTGTTGATGGAGATTTTTTGCAACTGTAAATATATGTAGAAGAAACTCATATCATGGGCTAAATTTGTATAAAGGGTGTGAGAAACAGTACATACTCATGCTTGTTCTTTTTCGCAGTACTTTCTTCCGGTTCCTTTGAGCTGCATTCAGAAAATTGGTTCCATTTATTATATCAGATATTGAAAGTAATAAAGCATGAATCAAAATAGAAAATGAACTGGGCAAGAGAATATAAATGTAACCCAAGAACCTCCATGTACTTGAAATAGTTACCATTTGGGAAACATACCATGGATGAGATGTAATCCTGAATATATCATATTCCCAATATTGAGCACAACATAGCATGTATAAGTTAGTGTTCACTTGCATGACCAGTAATGTTTGTGTAAGGAGACTACAAATAATTGTGAGTCAGAATTGGTTTTGTGAAATTAACATTTAGTTGGTAAAAGCTTGGTAATCTTATAGACTTTAAAATGGAGCAGGGAGAGAATTCTAGAAGACAGAGCTAGGCTTTAGCTTGACAACTCCATTAGTGTGACATGTAAATGCGAGTTAAATGAAGCCTAACACCACATTAGGAAATGTGACGCTTCAGGTACTGCCAATGGATTTATGTGATTTCTATTACTATGTACTTTAGTTGTTGTTAATGGTTACTTCTAACTGCTACCAGGAAGTTTGTATGTGCCTTATGTAGTTATTGGAGAACCATGGTGCACTAAGGTTTTGTGAGTGTTTTCATACCTATTAGATTTGTCGGCATCACTCTTAGTAAAATCAATTCTTCTTTTTGCATTGATCCTGATGGTAATGTACATCATAGATGTAAAGTAGTCTTGATCAGAGGAATACAATAAGATGGAGGTTTATGAAAGATTACATGTAGCAACATATAGAAAAGAGAAAGCATTTGAGAAGGGAAAAAGACTAACATTCAATTCCATTTGGACTTTCACATAAAAGTATCATTGTGACAAGTCATATAATGAAGAAGCAATAAGAGAGATGTTTAAAATCCAAGTTTATGAAGCATTACCTATTTTCGCTTTCCTTTATGCTGATAGACATTGGCTTATGAGTTGCAGGAGTACTGTCATTGGTGGTTGTATCCTTGCCTGACTGAAAAGCTTCACACATTATGTTAATAACCATGATATATGAAGGTTATGAATCTATAAGAAGTTGCTTACCTTTGGAGCATGTGGAACAGGTGTTGATTCAGTATTGTTGATAGAGAAACTTTTTTTCAGGACATAATTTATAGGGTACTTGGCAGACGAGTCAGTCTTCATTCCTATGTAGAATAAATTTTCTTTATCAATGGCCTTATCTAGGGTAAGCACATGATCTGTAGCTTCTATCTTCATACTCATTGAAACATGATCAGCATGACGCTCAACTAAGTCTTCAGCTATTCTAGCGAAACCAATTGCATCTAAACTTCCTGAGTTATCGGTTAGTGTAAGGGGAAGTTTGTACCTGAAGCATGGTATATTTGTTAGTGACATGATAAAAAAGTAATTATTTAAGTATTAGATTTTAAGAAGATATATAATACATTGGGCATGGAACTAGAAATTGGCAGCCACATGTTGCGGTATCTGTCATGTTGTTATATCCTTTTCCACAACGCTTGCATGCTTTGTAGTACCATTTGGCTGACGGTATAATTGATGCTACTTTTGTGATAGTGCTGAAGGTTGCTCCTCCTTATGGCACAAAAAAGGATGAAGTATCAATAATCTATTTTATTTTAAATGGCGAGGCAGGAAAAGTGAACTGCTTGAGAAAGTGTTCACCTAAAAAGATGGCACTTGAAGGTTAGATATTTCTTCAATGGTGTATAGTTTGCCTGCTACTTCAAGTGGAGATACTTGTTTTACCTGAGGGAGATGCTTTTGTAGAGTTGGGCATTTCCATTGATAGCTTCAAATGTTTTTCATATAAAATATTAGTTTGCTGTAGTGCTAAACATAAATTCTGTATGCGCAAGAGTGAGAAAGAGAGAACCTGGTGCGGTACTTTTGAACTTCAGGTATATCAAGATCAATATATATTTGTGTCGCAGAACTTGAGGATCCTTGTATCATACCTATAAACTTATGTTGTTAATAGGATGTTTAATTAAATATGTTTATTATTTCTTTGGGCAAGTTTTTTTATAAGTTACGTGTAAACCTTTGTAGAGTTGCAGTTACACCAACAAAAATTGCTATGACAATTCCTTCTTGAGATTTTTTAAGTATTGTTTCTTCATCAAATGATTCTCCATGCTGGCCCCATAGAACTAATTCTTGTGTTTGTTCTTTGGAAAATTAAGGTATAATCATTTTGAGGGGAACAGGTTATTAAGGTAAAAAAATGAATGACAGGAGCAGCTATGAAGACATACTCTAGGTTGCGAATTTTGATCTTCCGAAATTTGTGCTGAGATGTTTGGATAGTATAGTCATATGGACCAACATCACATATTACTCCTATCACATCTAAAAGGTTCAAGTATGCAAGTCGTTATGCATTGAAGTATAGTGGTTAAGAGATAGATAAGTCAAGCACATTATGTTACCTAGGAGTGGCTTGGAATCAATTGCTTTTTGTGGCAGCTGATCAAATGGGCAAAAGTCGAACAAAAGTGTAGGTATATCTGCAACTCTTGAATGTAGCGGTGAACCTTTGTGTCTTATTTGAATTACAACATATAATTCTGATGGTGATAGACATATGATTTGCTTCTGATATCGATAACTGTAACATTTGAAATAATATAGACAGATCCTTGAGATAGCAACCCACGAAAATGTTTTTCAAAATTTTTAGGCACTGATTTGTGCCATGGATCCTTGCAAAAGTTCAAGTAATCAAATGATTTGGAACAACAATGTTATTGTGTAGAGTTAAATAGGTAACTATAAAAATGGACGTACATCTTCATCTAAGAGAATGCCATCAATGCTGATCAAAGCATTTCCATATCTGGGATTCGTATTTGTAGCATCCCAAAGCCTTATTACCCATGCAACGACCTTACAGTTTTGCTGTCCCGCTATAATATCTTTAAGTTTCGTAGTTGACTCCATAGGGGAGATGGATCTGAATGAATAAGAATGTTAGGAAAAACTGATAGCATGCAGAAAAATGTATTACATACTTGTGAAATTTCAGGCATAACATAAATTTGAGTGGATAAAATATCTAGCTGTTTTAGCTTCTATGTGTATTAATTTGATTGAATACCTCGGCATATACTACATTATGTGTGCAATGCTCATAAGAAACTGGGCTATTTTCAATGAAAACTTGCAAGCCGTCTGGTGATGTAACTCTTGAAAATGCCACATATAATTGACCGTGTGAGAAGACATTAGATGGCAAGTAGACACCAACTCGGTTTAGTGTTTGCCCCTGACTTCTGTTTATTGTCATAACATATGAAAGGCGAACAGGAAATTGGCGACGCCTCAATTTGAAAGGCCACTTATACTGAGATGATGTAGTGACAATTCGAGGAATATACACTCTTGAACCTATAGCCTTCCCTGTTATGATTTCTCCTTCAATGACACAACCAGTCAGTTGTGTAACAATGAGTCTAGTGCCATTACAAAGTCCCCTTGATGGATCAAGATTACGCAATAGCATTATAGGAACACCAATTTTCAACTGCAGTATATGGTCTGGAAGTCCAGGTATGACAATGGTGTTTAGAAACTCTGTTGGATATAATGCTTCTAGAGTAGAATGACTAGGACAGCTATCATCAATTGAATCTGAACTATAATATGACATTTCACTTATTGCTAGCCGAGAAATCATTCTTGTTTTTATTTTAGAAACAACATCATTCATAGGTGCAAGAATTGCACGATCACACAAATACGATGTAATGTTAGTTGACTCACAGCCTGAGTTGTAGACAAATGATATCAATCCATCTATATTTCTAGAATCTGGGGACAAAAGGAGATATTGGGGGGTCTGTATAAATATGCTATTGGGTTCATTTGGAACAGGAACAAAAGGCTCAGTGCCATTTCCAATTCGTAAGAGCCAGTCAGCAAAATTCTGTAGTTCTTCTCTCCTAGAGATAGAGATACACCCTGAGGTGAGCCTCATATTTTCATTCAACTATAGAAATGTGCACTTGTTCCACAAATAAGAGTTAAGAATGAAAGATTTCAAAATATGTTGCTTGGTTGCATTTTTTTATCACTGCTAGTGTTTGCCGAAAATCCCCACCAAGAACTACAGTGATACCTCCAAACTACATGTCTTCGGCATTAGGTCTAGTATCTGACATTATATCTCTGAGAGTGCGGTCTAGTGCTTCAAAACAATATCTATGATTCATTGGTGCTTCATCCCAAACTATAAGAGATGTGTTTTGAACGAGTTCTGCCAGGTGTGTATTTTTCTTTATGGTACACATTGAATTCTCTGAAATTTCCAAAGGAATTTTAAAACGAGAGAGTGGTGTTCGACCTCCCGGGAGCAATAGAGAAGCAATTCCCGAGGATGCTACTACCAATGCAATTTTCCCTTGACTCCACAAAGAATAAAGTAAAGTAGTCCATAAGAAAGTTTTACCAGTCTCTCCATATCCATAAACAAAGAATGTTCTACCTTCATTATTAATGGCAGAATTATAGATAGCATGAAATACATCCTTCTGGTTGTTGTTTAGCTTCAGAATATTATCATTCAAAGTGGATGTTATGTTTGGAATGTCATAGGTAAGCTCATCCAGCAAAAGCCTATTTTGTGCAGAAGCATTTCCTATATCATCTGGTAGTGGAAAACTAAAATGTGATAAGCAATATCCGGAATCCTTCAGCAATTTATCCGGCTCAATGAGAAGACAGGATGTCACGTATGAATCTAGTGATGAACTGCTCAACTGAGAAGGATGAAGATTCAACCGATGTGCTATATCTTCAGACATCATTGATGCATGCTCCTCAAAAAGCTTGATAGGATTTGTTACATTGCAAAAAAGCAAAAGGGTAACAAAAAGCTAACGTAATTGGAATGGTGATGCCCACTGAGCCGCATTTTTAATGCATTGGACCACTCTTGGTCATCACCTAGGAGGCCTAAAGCTTCACATGCTGAATGAAATGTAGCATATTCTTGGCCTGATATCAGCAAAGGAGGTTGGACCTTTATGAATGTTCAGCAACATTCGCAAATAGAAAGGCTCTCCTTGTGAAGGTTTGACATGTGCCACTCGGCCAAATTTTTTTTGAGGACCTCGACGATGATCCCAGTATTTCCCTTGCTAGTGCCATGTCCAATATTCTGGAAATTCTATGTACGTGTATTATCGAACTTCAGGGTGTTGCATATTAGCATCTAACCATGCAGTGAGTTTAGTGGTCACATTTTTGGGCTCTTCAATAACTTGTTCCAGATTATCATCTTCCGGATAAATTACATTGTTCACAAGAGGAAGATGAACAGGGAGCCTTTCTACGGAAGGGTCTGTATGGTGAATATCATATTGCTGCAACCGCCAAGCAGCATCATTTGGTGTCACACAACGATACTCTAAATAATTATCAATTTCATTAACGGTTTCAGTTCATGAGGCTAATGTTGAAGACTTGCCGTGGAGGCCAATTCTAGCACAATCAAATCCTTTTGTGACATACTTGAAAAGATACCTGTGCATACCATCATGGTTAACCTTCTGTACATTTATGTGAGCTTGGTACTTAACCACCAGGTCCACATTGTGAGGAACAATGAATCTATTATCAATGTCAACATTATTTTTCCTAGTTGTTATTCCATTGTTTGGTCGGGCATATTCTGTGAAACCATTCTCCCGTATAGTTGTTTGCTCGTAGAACTTCTTTGGGTAAAATTTTGTGCATTTTCCTTATGAGACACATGGTGACGATTGGCCGAGAGGGCCGCAAGGGCCACGCACCATAAAAGAAGAAACAACCTCATATCCTATTGGATCTTTTACAGGATCTGGCAACTGAGTAGAAATATAGGAATCTATCTTCTGTGCATATAAAGGTGCTTCTTTGGCTAACCATATAATTATATGAACATGTGGGAGTCCATGTTTCTGGAATTCAACTATGTAGATAACTACAGGAATGTAAAATATGTTTAATAACCAGCAGAAAACTATGTTCAGAGAAGGGAATATAAGTTTAGGAGAACGCTTATTACCTGCGTTTATGGGTCCAAAGAATTGTTTCTTTTTAATATCATCCATTAGAAATTTTAACCGTGGCCACAATATGGGCTGTAATGCTAAAAAATAATATGGGCTCCAAAAAAATCCTTAAGAATTAGCAAATGGGCTGTAAATTATTAGAAATAAATGGTAGATGGGTTGTATGCTGCTTTCCACATATTTGAGGCTGACTTGTGCGCCTACTATAGGTTGACGCGTATGCTTTCCTAAAAAAAGGTTGACGCGCACGCAAGGCCGTGTCAACTTAGTCAACACATGAGAGCAGTGACTGTTGGATGTCCATCCAACGGCTACTGTGCTTCTTCAATCTCTGCTCTTCCTACTCCAGCCGCTCAAAATATCGCCGGCGGGACTACCTGCTCCCTTCTCCTGTGGCCGGTTGTGCTGCTGTGCAAGCCGCACTGCCCCATCCTACTCCATCGCTAGCTAGGCCATTCCTCTACTGACCCACACCTCCTATTATTTTCCGGTGACGACAGCCGAACTAGTAAACCCTCGTACTCCCCACCGCGTGGGCTATAACTGCCGAGTCTTCCCAGGCTCCGAGTCGTTCCCTTCCTAGGCCTCGCCGTCATCCACCGCCCTGGTGCTCTTGGCGCGGCGTGGTCAACATGGTCAACGAATGACATCCATCAGAAGAGGACTATACTTGGAGAGGCTGACAGCTTGGTCCACGGTCCCATGCAAGGAAGTGCCTCATTATTACGCGCAAAATAATGATTCCTCCACCTGACAGCAGAGACCCACCGGAAGGGCCTCTGTATTTCGCCAAAAAATGTTCTTCCCGCTGACAGCTCGGACCCACCAGCTATATCTTTGCACGCAAGGAAGTGCCTCCTTATTACGCACAAAAAATGAATACTCCCCCTGCTATCTGGGACCCACCGTAGTTGGAGGCTGACTTGTGGGCCTACTAAGTTGACGCGGACTGAGGGCTTGTCAACTTAGTCAATATGAACGATTCTAACTCCAGCGACCGTACGATGTCCATCCAACGTCGGTAGTGCTTTTTCAACCTCTGGTCTTCTTGCTCCAGCCGCCCAAACCAGAGTCGGTCGTGCCACCTGCTCCAGCCTCTCGTGGCCGGCTCTGCTACCGCGCAGGCCTCACCGCCCACCCTACTCCCATCGCTGGCCTGGCCATCCCTATACTCACCCTGACCCGCTGTTATTCTCCGGCGACAGCAGCCTCACACTGCAGCCCAACCAGTAAACCTCGTACGCCCCTCCGTGTGGGAAACATCTGCCGAGTTTTCCCCAGCTCTGGGTCATTTCCTTCCTAGGCCTCGCCGTCGTCCATCGCCTTGGTGCTCTCGGCGCGGCGTGGTCAACATGGTCAAGGAACGACTTACATCAGAAGAGGACTGTACGTGGAGAGGCTGACAGCTGGATCCACGACCGCAGCAAGGAAGTGCCTTCCTTATTACGCGCAAAATAATGATTCCTCCAACAGACAGCAGGGATCCAGCTATCAGCCTCTCCATGTTGACCAGGACCGCTGGTCAACATGTTCAAGGAACGACTTACATCGGAACAGGACTGTATGTGGAGAGGCTGACAGCTGGATCCACAACCACAGCAAGGAAGTGCCTTCCCTATTACGCGCAAAGTAATGATTCCTCCACCAGACAGCAGGGACCTATAGGAAGGGCCTCCTTATTTTGGCTTAGTTGTATTTTGCGAAAAAACATTTTTCCCCCTGACAGCTGGGACCCACAAGCTATGTCTTCGAACGCAAGGAAAGTGCCTCCATATTAGGCGTGAAAAGAAATGAATCCTCCCCCTGACAGCTCGGACCCACCATCAATAACTTCACACGCAAGGAAGTGCCTCCTTATCCTCCCTAACAGACAGGACCAACCTAGTCGAAGCGTACGTAGCGTTGTCGCGAACGTGTACATATATACTGGTCAATCGGTCTCTCTACAACGATGAACCGTGGCTGAGCAAGCAGCGACACGTGTAGTAGTAGAGCACCCGACGTAGCAGTTCAGTCAGTCCCTTTTAACCCGTGTACACGTACATACAACCACATGCCAAAAAATACGGCCACATACGTACATATAGGCCGGGTCTCGAACGCGTACTCGCGCATATGTTTGGACAGGGCTCGTGTACATGGTGAGACAATGAGTGGCAGCAACGGCGTCCTGTTCATCGGGCAGCCAACCGGCTTGGTCGAAACGAAGAAACAACATCCTGTTCATCGAGAGGCAACAGACTAGGTCGGAATGCGTCCTGTTCAATGGGAGCCAATCGGCTTGGATGGAACAGCCAACACGGGGTCTGGCGTAATGCAGTACAGAGGAAACGGCCTTCTGCTCGACCTACTACGGTCAAAACGACATCCTGTTCATCGGGAGGGGTGTGGCGTACCACAAAACGGAGGAAATGGACTTGTGTTGGAGCACTATGGTAAAAACGGGGGTCCTGTTCATCGGGAGTGGTGTGGCGTACTGCAAAACAGAGGAAACAGACTTGTGTTGGAGCGCTATGGTCGAAACGGGGGTCCTGTTCATCAGAGGGTTGTGGCGTACCGCAAAACGGGACTCCGCGGGCTATTGTTCACCCATGCTGTTGACTTCCTTCAGCCTCCACCTGCACTGTTCATACACCGCGTCTTCCTCCTGCCTCCACCAGCTACTGTTCATCCACGGGCTACTGTTCATCCAGCCCTCCACCGGCTACTGTTCAGCCAGCCCTCCAGGAGGTCCTGTTCATCCACCCCCAACCAGCTTGGCTGTGGTGGCCTCCTCTCGGGGTCCTGTTCATCCAGCGGCAACAGCCTACTACTACTACCATGGGGTCCTGTTCATCCAACCCCCACCGGTAACTTTTCATCCAACCCCAACCACGTACGTCTCGACTCGTTCAACCAACCCCCACGTTCGTTGTTCATCAAGAGGCAGCAGGTCTGATCGGCTTCAGTAAGCAGCAGCAGCGATTGAATGCTCGGGTTCAGTTAGAAGGAATCGCTCGATCGGGTTCAGTTAACAACCAAGGGATCAATCGCTCGGGTTCAGTAACGCGTGTAGCTAGTGCAATCGCTCGGGTTCAGTAAGCGAACGCCTCGCTCGGGTTCAGTTAGAGCCCGACGCCTCGCACACACGCGCGTACTTATACGAGAGAAACGCGCAAACCTCCGGGCATCGCTCGGCCCTAAACACCCACCATAACCGGGAACTCCCCGAAATTTTCCTCGCCCTCGCTTCTACCATGATTTTTCCCGTCATGGACGGCCCAAAGAATGTCATGCAAGTGCATCTCCGGCCCACCCAGGACGGAAAGCCCATTATCTGTCATGATTTTTTGTCATAGAAGTAGGAGCCCACCACATCTATGATGATACCGGGCTTTGTCACAATTATTGTCATAGAAGTGTCATAAGCATGACAGAAAAAAATTCGTTCGGGCCAAAATGTCACGAATGTGTCTTTTTTTTGTAGTGTACCCACCTATGGCAGTGGGACCATAAGAAAACTAAGGGTTATTAAGGCTTCCTTTTAATAGAGAACGGGAACAAAGCATTAACACATAGTGAATACATGAAGTCCTCAAACTACAGTAATCATCGGGAATCCCAATTAATGTCACCTTGGGGTATGTGGATCATAACACGTAATAGGTGTGTGTAACTTGCAAGATAGGATCCAAAACACAAATATATTCATGACAACATAAAGGGTTCAGATCTGCAATCATGGCACTCGGGCCCTAGTGATAAGCATTAAGAATAGCAAAGCTATAGCAACATCAATCTCAGAGCATACTGGATGCTAGGGATCAAGCCCTAACAAAATTAACTCAATTACATGATAAATCTCATCCAACCCATCACCGTCCAATAAGCCTACGAAGGAGTTACTCACTCCCGACGGTGAGCATCATGAAATTGGTGATAAAGAAGGGTTGGTGATGATGATGGTGATGAATCCCACTCTCTGGAGCCCCGAACGGACTCCAAATCTAGCCTCCCGATGATGAACATGAGGTGGCGGTGGCTCCGTATCGTAAAACACGATGAAACTCCTTCTCTTATTTTTTCCCGGGAAATAGAAATTTATAGGCTTGAGATTAGGGTCAGCGGTGGCTCATCGGCCGCACAAGCCACCAGGCCCTAAGCGCGCCCTGGTGCCTCATGGGAAGCATCTGGCCCCTCCAGTGGGTCTTTGCTCTAGTATTTTTTTTATTTTTTCCATAAAATATCTCCAAAAAGTTTCATCCAATTCCAAGAACTTTTATTTCTGCACAAAAAACACCACCACGGTAGTTCTGCTAAAAACGGCGTCAGTCCGGGTTAGTTTCATTCAAATCATGCAAATTAGAGTCCAAAACAAGAGCAAAAGTGTTTGGAAAAGTAGATACAATGGAGACGCATCACTGTCACACCGAGAGGGCCCTAAGAATATCTCTTCATCACCGGAGGAGCAAATTCCACTCTCGAGCTATCGTGTCTCTTGTCAAACTTTCCGATGAACATGTAAGTTGTCGTTATGATCACCAAGTTAGTGATGAAGTTTAAGCAACCCCAAAGCTCATCGTATGACAAGAAGTTACCATGATACTCTCATGGTCTAAGGAACTAAAATCATAAGTTAACGCTTCGTGTTATAACAATTGACTCACGACAGTATTATCTTAAAGTATAACAAACAAGTTTGGGTTGATTCAATATGATCATTCTTCCAATGTCATACTCTCAATGTTGTTTTGAGATTATCGTTACACTTAACGATATCTCAAGATCCGGAAAACATAATCACTAAAAACACTTGAGCTAGTCTTAGAGGCGGGACTAGGAATCTTATTTTACCATTTCGTTCTACACGTGCACATGAGTTTTCTACTGAATCGCATATTCTAGGATCATAGCCGTTATAGCATAAAACATAAACTCTAAATTATGAACACGGAAATATAATAATATAATATTATTGCCTCTAGGGCATACATCCAACATTATCCCACTAGCACTAGAGTCAATAATCTAGTTGTGTTCTATCTTTAACACCAATGGATATCTGACGTTATCTGATGCTTTTTCTTGTGGTATAGTCTTTGTCAATGGTTCTGTCACATACAGGTCCTTTTCTGAAACTTGCTTTATTTATTTATTTTTAAAACTCATTTTTGCTTTGACAAATGACCCTATTATTCATAATATACTGTCATTAGTTTCATCGCATTTAGGATCATCAAATCTATAAGAAGACACTTCTTGATATAGATATTCTCATCCTATCTCTATCAAGACATTTCTTGATTCAGACATACATTCTAATCTTATTTATATCAAGACACTTCTTGATTCAAACATTCTTCTCTGAAGCGTATTTTAAGCCTCAACATTTTCTTTCGTTATAGTATCCATAATATCATGTTTGAAGTAATTCAAACTATTATTCTAGCGTACCCTCATAGTCATCTAAAAAAACCATGAAGATGTTTTGGTTGTACAACAATCTCTTCATCTCCTCCATAGACAAAACATGTCATTTTGTCCTTCTGAGGTACTTAGTAATTTTATTAGCTACCCAGTGATCCATCCCATGATCACTGCTACTACTATATATAAGAAACTATTATCTTTGCCCATATCATGGTTTTTTATGATGGATTCAACTAACAGTGTATCTTGAATTCCAATCATCAACGTAAGCTCATCAACTATCCTAGGGCATTGATTTGCTTAGTGTTACACCATGTGAAAATTGGGAGGAAATCCTTTCACCATTCACCATTTCAGACCTCATTCAAACCTTGTCAATGTACATACATAGGTTTCAGCACAATTGGATATATTGATCTATCTCCATAGAACTTGGTGTCCAATAAGCTATTTTACCATCTTTGATCAAAATACTCCTTTTGATGAACCCTTTTATTCTACTAAGAAACTTTATATTATTTCCAACAATATGTCATCCACATATTAGATTTTAGAAATGTCATACAACTCCCACCAAATTTCATAATTCTCATCATTCTAATGAAGTCAAACTATTTAACTATTTCATCAAAATGTTAATTCCATCTCCTTTTGATGCCTGCTGCAAACTATACACTTGTTTCTTTGAAGCTTATAATCTTTTACTGACGTTATTGCTATCATTATCTGTACATACTTTTACATTGCATTTGGTGAAAAATGATTCATATAATCAATTCTCACACGCTTGCAAAATTATTTTGCAGCTACCTTGCTTCATGGATAGTATAAATAACATCAGTGTATGTTCCATGAATAGTCAATCAAGTTCCAAACTTGATGAAGTTCATTCTGGATTATATAGCTTTAAGTCATCCTTATTAGTCGGGCGCCACCATCGCTTCCTTGTAGTGCATAGGTTTATCTTTCACTAATAAGAAATCTTTCTTTCCTACATAGTTTTACAATCTTGGAGTTTCTATAGCTAGTGTAACAACCCTTTTTCCGGATCAATCATAGAATTTTTTTGGAACATATTCTGTTTAATTCTTTTTGTATTCACCAAAGATTATGTGACCTTATGAAGCTATATTTTCCTCCCGCTTACTCCTTTAGCGAGAAACTCTTCTCGCAAAAGTGTCCATTCTTTGCGACAAACTTTTTTGTCTCTGAACTTTTGTAAGAGGGATAATCTAAGTGATAGTATCGTCTAGATTGTTCACTCCATAACTCACATGGTGTAATTATGCCAGACATTTAGATGTTGCTTCATTTTAGTGTATACATTATTTTTTTGCATGCATAACCCCAGAATAATTACAAGTGGATGTGTAAATTATGAAACAACTCATAATTATTTGTTTGCTAAACTCATGACTTAGATAACTATATATCTTCTGTCATGCCGATCTTTAACTTCATTCTGAATTCTTTTAAACCCTTCAAATATTTCAGATCTTATGTTTCATCAAGTAAATCTCATCTACTCAAATCATCAGTAAATTTTATGAAGTATAGCTATTCCCCACACCCTGGTATGATCAATAAATCATATACATCACTATGTATTATTCCAATGATTTACCTTTCCGATCGAAACAATTTTGAACGACACACACACACACACACATATATATATATGTATATATATATTAGTCATTCGATTCATTGAACAACTCTGTTATGTGTCAAATGATTCAATAATTAGGAGACTCTTATACTTCATCTCAATGAAGTTTCTCATACAATTCTTTCGACGTGGCCAACATTGCAATACCACAATTAAGTAGTTTTATCAGTCTTCTTAAGTCATTTAGCATTAATGTTATAAACATTCTTAAAGATCCATAGTGAATAAACCACTAATAAAATATAGGTAAATCCAAAATATATATTCTCATAATAACTTTGAACAACCATTGTTTAAGACTTATAAGAATATCCATTGCATAACCCAAAAGATAGTATCTTACATAACTTCTGATCGATATAATTATTATTTGGTTCTCCGATAATCATGAAGATAAACTAAAGACTTGACTTTGACGGCTTGAGCAACGATCCCATCACCATTCCCGACTTGCATCATGATACGTCTCCAACGTATCTATAATTTTTGCTTGTTCCATGCTGTTATATTATCATTCTTGGATGTTTTGCAATCATTTTATAGCAACTTTATATCATTTTTTGGGACTAACCTATTGACATAGTGCCCAGTGCCAGTTACTGTTTTTTGCTTGCTTTTTACTTCGCGGAAAATCAATATCAAACGGAGTCCAAACGCAGGGAAACTTTTTCGAGAATTTTTCTGGACCAGAAGACACAAGATGGGCCACAGAAGTACAAGAGGGGGGCTCCGACGGGAGCATAACAAACCAGGGCGCGCCCAGGTGGGTTGTGCCCACCTCTGTGTCCTCCCGCACCGCCTCTTCGCCCTATAAATCCCCAAATATTCCAAAAACCCTAGGAGAGTCGATGGAACACAATTCCAGCCGGCACAAGTTCCAGAACCACGAGATCCAATCTAAACACCATCACGGAGGGGTTTATCATCCTCATTGGTGCCTCCTCTCTGATGATGCGTGAGTAGTTCATCATAGACCTACGGGTCCGTAGGCAGTAGCTAGATGGGTTCATCTCTCCCTTTTTATTCTCAGTACAATGGTCTCTTAGAGATCTATTTGATGTAACTCTTTTTTTGCGGTGTGTTTGTTGGGATCCGATGAACTTTGAGTTTTTGATCAGATGTATATATCCATGAAAGTTATTTGAGTTCTTGATCTCTTATATGCGTGATTATTTATAGCCTCGTATTTCTTCTTCGAATCTTTGGTTTAGTTAGGCCAACTAGATCGATTATTCTTGCCATGGGAAGAGGTGCTTTGTGATGGGTTCAATCGTGCGGTGTTCTTTCCCAGTGACAGAAGGGGCAGCAAGACACATATGTATCGTTGCTATTAAGGATAATAATATGGGGGCTATTCCTACCTGAATAGATCTCGTCTACATCATGTCATCGTTCTCATTGCATTACTCCATTTCTCCATGAACTTAATACACTAGATGCATGTTGGATAGTGGTCGATGTGTGGAGTAATAGTAGTAGATGCAGGCAGTAGTCCGTCTGCTAATCTTGGACGTGATGCCTATATAATGATCATTGCCTGGATACCATCATAATTATTTGAGGTTTTATCAATTGCCCAACAGTAATTTGTTTACCCACCATGCGCTATTTCTTGAGAGAAGCCACTAGTGAAATCTACGACCCCCGGGTCTATTCTTTATCATATTTGCTTTTTCGATCTATTATTTGCCACTTTTATTTTCAGATCTATTATTCCAAAAACCCAAAAATACCTTGCCGCACTTTTTTATTACTTATTTCATTTTGCATTTTATCGAGATCTATTTATCCAATCTACCACAAATCAATCTATCTTTTTACCGTGGAGGGATTGACAACCCCTCTTACGCGTCGGGTTGCAAGTATTTGTTCTTTGTGTGCAGGTACCGTTTACATAGTGTTTCTTGGTTCTCCTACTGTATTGATACCTTGGTTTCATAACTGAGGGAAATACCTACGTAGCTATGCTGCATCATCCCTTCCTCTTTGGGGAAATACCGACGTTGTTCAAGCGACATCAAAGGAATTTTTGGCGCCGTTGCCGGGGATACATCATCAACATCTATCAGGTTCCTAATCACAAATCTCATCTCCTTGCAATTTACATTATTTCCCATTTGCCTCTTGTTTTCATCTCCCCCACTTCACAAAAATTTGTCGTTTTATTCGCCCTCATTCTCGTTCGCCGTTTTCTCGTTAGATCCATCTTTTGCTTGAACTTGTCATCATAAGTGATTTTGGTATGGCAGAAACAGATGATGGCCTAATTCCTAAAATTGGATGATTGGGCAATCTAGATGCTAAAACTTTTGTTTTGGGGCAAGGGAATGTTATGGGAAAAGAACATATCCAAGAATTTTTCAAATGTGTTGGATATTTGACTCTTGATGATGCTCATATACATAAAAGAACTAAATCCTATGCGGAAGCTATTTCAGCACTAGTTCTGAAACTTGAAAATAGATTTATCCGTACCCATCCTACCTTGCAAAGATTGTTCTATGAGCTACCCTCTATAAACAATCCAAAGCTAAAAAGTTGGCTACCCTTGTTCTTGTGAATGAATTTGATTACATAATACGGGAAGCTAGGGGAATTTTTTGTTTTTATGGTATGAACCGTGAAAATACTGTGATAGATGAGATCCTTTATAATAGTGATTATATGTTGAGACACTTGCTTGGAAATAATAAATTTTTTATGAGAATCTTAAGAAGGAAATCCCCGTTTTAGATATAATCCAACAAGTTTTCAATGATGTTAATCAACACTATTCTTGGATTGTTGCCAGAAATCAAAGGGGGTATGTTGATAAGCAACTTGAAAATGTTAAAGTTTCCATGGATAACATGTTTCAAGTTATTTTTGCAAAACCTCCTGACAAAAACACATCTAAGGAAAATAAGAAGATGATAAGACTTGAATCTATGCATCATGCCTAGCTAGGGGCATAAAATGATAGCGCTTGTTGGGAGGCAACCCAATGAATACATTTTATTTTTGCCTTTTTCTTTCTGTTCTTGAGTGTTTGCACAATTATGCCTCTGTTATGATTGTGTTTTTATGTTTTAATTAGTGTTTGTGCCAAGTAAAGCCTTTGGGATTATGTATGGTGATAGTTGATTTGATCTTGTTGGAAAACCGAAACTTTTGCATACAGTAAAATAATTTTAATAAATCACAGAGACGACGAGAAATTCTGAATTTTTTACACAAGATTGATATACAAATTGCCTACATCTTCCTAATTTTTCAGAATTTTTGGAGTTACATAAGTATACAAAGTTTTCAGATTGCTACAGACTATTCTGTTTTTCGACATATTCTGTTTTCTTTGTGTTGTGTGCTTATTTTTATGAATCTATGGTTGTATCGGGGTGTATGAGCCATGGTAATGTTGGAATATAGTAGATATAATGCAAAAATAAAATACAAATGGGTTTTCAACAGTACTTAGAGTGGTGATTTGCTTTCTTATACTAACGGATCTCACGAAGGTTTTCTTGAGTTTTGTGTGATTGAAGTTTTCAAGTTTTGGGTGAGATCACGATGGATGAAGAAATAAGGAGTAAGAAGAGCCCAAGCTTGGGGATGCCCCATGGCACCCCAAGTTATTATCCAAAGAGAAACAAGCAACTAAGCTTGGGGATGCCCCGGAAGGCATTCCCTCTTTCTTCTAATGACCATCGGTATTTTTCTTGGAGCTATATTTTATTCGTCACATATCATGAGTTTTGCTTGGAGCCGGTTGTATTAGATGAGTCTTTGCTTGTTTTGCTTTTTAGTTTGTGTCATCTATCCTTGCTGGACACACCTATGTGAGAGATCCAAAATTATGCTATGATTTGTTAGAATTGCTCTTCACGCTTCACTTAAATTCTTTGAACTATGGAATTGCTCTAGTGCTTCACTTATATCTTTTTTAGAACGGTGTGCTTTAATATTTTTGAAGAAATTCTCTCATGCTTCACTTATATTATTTTGAGAGACAAAAAAATGTATGCTCATCTTCTTCACTTAAATTTGTTTGAGCTTGTCAAAAGCAACATATGAAATTAGTCCCAAAGTGATAGATATTCATGAGGGATATTGTCGTGGTTTTGTCACGGCAGATGTCCTAGTGAGAGGACTTAGGTGTGGAGCCATCACAACGTAGGTTAGCTCGAAGGGGTTGAATGGGACAAAGGACACAAAGGATTTACCCAGGTTCGGCCCCTCACAACGAGGTAATAGCCTACGTCCTGCTTCTAGTTCTATTGCTTGAGTTTCGATTACAAGGGAGCGAATATGCTTGACCTAGATATCGATCTATTGTTTCTTGAGTTAACCCGCCGCCGATTCTCGCCTTTATATACACAGGTCGAGGTCCGGCAGCTTACAAGAGTCTGGGTCAGACTACACAACATAACCGACCCTGGTTCTAATTCCTTTGCCTTACATAGCAAGTCACCATCGGGCGGCTCACTCCTTTGGGCCTTGAGTCACCTCCGTGTCTTAGGCCCTCAACAAGCCTACTTATGAGCCGCCGTCTTTAGGTCATGTCTTCTTGGGCCTCTTGGGACTTTTTCATATTAAGTCGCCAATGGTGTAACCTGGCCCCTCCTGGGCGGGTCACACCGCGGGGTTATATCCCCAACATTAGGCCCCAGATTGATTTGAACCCGTTCATGTCAATCTTCATCCTTTGGTTGGCGAATGTCTTAAATCTTTCAATGTTTAACCTGGCAAACTTTCTTGACACGCCATGATGAAAGGTGACATCATGTTATTAATCTCAGAAAAAATCCCATGACATCACAACGGATCCTTGCATTGATCAGCCATCCCGAGAATCGAGGCGCCTTTGTAGTTGAGATAATGATCACACCCCCTCGATTTTCGCGCCTGCCATTTCACTGTTCACTTTTTCCCTTATAAATAGGCATGGGGGTCCTTTTTCACTTTCACCCCGTCCCTCTCTCTCCTTCGTCTTCCTCATGCCGACCGTCGATGTACAAGCTTCGCCGCCGCCATCGAACTTTACCAACAACTTCCACCCAGGCCGCTGCATCAACCTGACCGTAACCAGAGATTGCGGTGCCCCTTCGCTGTTCATCAGTATCAATAGGTACTTATCTCCCCTTATTCTCAATCCGCATTAAGTTACCCTAGTTCGTCGGCATTCGTCGGTGTTCATCGTAGTTTTCTCCGCCAATGCCTAGTTCAATCAAAAAATAGTATGAGAGTTGCGCGGTAGTAGTTTTAGCATCCATCTCCAATAGTAGATGTACCCCCTCTTCCTGAGATTCAATCCCATCTCACATGTTCTTCCATTGTCATATTTTTTGTTTGGCAATTATTCACCTTTTCTGAACTGCTGTAAATCTGTAAATATAGCTGCAAACTTGCGAGATCTGTTTACTCCACACTTAGTAAAATTTTCGACCATCTTGGACTTCATAAACAATTGATAGACGGTTGACCCTTCGTTTATTGTTGGGCGGTTTATAGTATCCACTTGTACTCTGCCAATACTTATATTATTCTAACCGTGAATTAATAACCCGCCGGTATCCTTCTAGCTTATCCATACAACTTGTAACTTTTACCATAACTCGCCAAAGTGATTATTCCTTATAGCTAGAACTTGTAACCTGCCAGGACGTAGTTGGCCTCCTTGGGCGGTTTATTTTTTACTCATCATTGGGAAGCTTAACACTATAATCATTAACCCGCCAAACCTTTATTCTCAGGCATCCACCGCCAAAAATGACTAAGTCCACCACTTCCTGCGACTGGGTCACTTCCATTGTCACCGAACAGTCTCTCAAGGAATGTGTAGATATGGGCGTGTAGCCAGCAAAAGATATCATCCACTGGCGAGTCCCAGGAACTGAAGTTCCGCCTCAACCTAAAGAAGGTGAGGTTGTAGTCTTTGCAGATCACCTCCTCCATGGTTTCCCACCACCCGGGTCAAAATTCTTCCAAGACGTTCTGAACTTCTATCAGCTACACCCTCAAGATATCGGCCCCAATTCTGTCTCCAATATTTGCAACTTCCAAGTTTTTTGCGAGGTGTACCTTCAAGAGGAGCCCAGTGTTGATCTATTCAGAGAGTATTATTACTTGAACCGCCAGACTGAGATGACAGATGGGCCTTGCCTTGAACTTGGCGGGATTTCAATCTAGATATGGAGGGACGTCATCTTCCCTGCAGCTACACTGCCCAGTCGCCCCAAGGACTGGAATCAGACTTGGTTTTGTTGCCAAAACACCTCTCCGGCGGGTGAAAATCTTCTGCCAGGCTTCCGAACCTACTGGCTCAGCCCTAGACATCCACTTCCCGACCGGACCTCTGCTGCAGAACGAGCCAAATATCTGCCTACCTTCTCAAGGATAAGGGCCTTATTAGCTAATAGCTTGACTTGAGTCGATCTGGTCTGATGTTGGGTTGCCTGGAGAGTCTTGCCGTTGAGCCGCCGCACCGGCTTAATGCGCGAATACACATGTGATGTAAAGGACCCTTAGAGATACAATCCAACCCGTCTTGAAGATCAAGAAATTAATGAAATGACCAAGTCATTACTCGGGGAGAGCCTCGGAAGCTGCAGCAAGATGGGTCTAAACCCCTTTGTTTCACTCTCAACCCGGCTCCTAACGTAAGCATCTCAACCTTTGTTTACTTCACTTATCATTTTCTCATGAACTGCACAACTTCTAATTGTCATTTGTGTTTTCAGGACGACTCTCCCTTCTGGACTAAGAAGCTGCAGGATAAGCCGCCAAAAAGGCCAAAGCAAAGTCCAAGGCTCCCAAAAAGACCAAGGGAAAGAAACAAGACGCTGAAGACTTATTTGCCCTTGACCATGAGTCGGAGGTAGAACTCTGGCTTTCTTTTTATGCAACTTATTAACGCTGACTCCTCTCAGGATGATGCGGAGACCAACCATGCAGACGCCGCAGAGGTAATTATTACTTCCTTCGACTCAGAACCCTTGCCAAGACAGAAAAATCGGCAGGTGACCCAGAAAGTAAGATTTTCTCACCCTTTAGCTTACTTGGATCCCGACTTTATTTTGAAGAAGCAACAACACGAGGCAAAGCGTACAACCCGGAACAGTGGTGGTGGTGACCTTGCACCCAGCTTACCCAACACTCCTGCCCCTCACAAGTGCCGAAATGAGGTGCCCCATAATCCATCCCTCTCCTTTCCAAAGGCTGGTCTCATACGTCAACCGCTTAACTCTTCCGATTCAAACTATCAGGGAACCCCTCGTTCATCCTCTGGCGAGTCTACCGGGTCCCAAATGCCTGTCTTCAGAGTCGCCCCTAGGTAAGTATTTTGCACTTGTTTCATTTCTTGATCAATATGCTATGATGATATACTCATACTCCTATATTTTCATTGCAGAGGCATGGCCAAAGCCAGCAAGAAATACAAACTGGCCGGTTCTTCAAAAAATCCCCAAATCCCTGAGCCGGAGCAGCAAATGTCTGAAATCCCAGATTCCACAATTCATGATTCTGACGATGTTGCTCGCAACCCACCACCAAAAGTGGATGTTATGGTTCTTGAGCTGGCTCATACTGAGGCTAAACCAATCGGCAGCCATAACCCGCCAAGTCCTAAGCCGCCTAGTCCTGCCAAGCTAAATGATGAAGTTCCTTCTGACAAAGCCGCTGATGACATCATTATTATTGGCACAAGCTATACAGAGCTGGGAAATCCTACCATTTTGGCCAAACACAGTGCCAATGAAGAACCTTCAGCCGCCGACAAAGGAAAATTGCAACCGGATCTGGAGAGCTATGCCGGCTTCAACACCAGCGACATCCGTGCGGGGTACTTAAGCCGCCTTCATACTAGCCGTGATATGGAAGCCGGCTTAGTGAACCTCATGAAGGAACGCTATGAGGTATGTTACAACCTATTTTCATATGTATTCATCTTAGCCGCTAAGTCTACTAGTACAGCGATGTGCTATACAAACGGTTTTTAACCCCTTTCCGCGACGGCATTTGGAACCGTCGCCTAGTGAGTGTGGGCGATAGGGGGGTTCCTTCCCACATGACCTAGAAACCGTCGGGGATATGCCCTCCTGGCACACACTCTCGGCAAAATAAGGTCGTGTGTGACTGGCGAGCACTCAAATACAGAAATACGTACAGTAGTGCTAAAAAAATACAATTATACAGGCGAAATCATTTCCGGTCGTAAGTACATCCCACACAGTCAGCCACCGCTAAACTTTTCCGTTCGTATATACATCCCACACAGTCTCTCCAAGGAAAACGTTTCTGTTCGCAAGTACATCACACACAATTTTCCCCGTTAAATCATTTGTGATAGCGTTTCCATTGCACACGGTATTAACAATTTTATCGTTTGCATTATTGAATGCATCACACACGTTGCCTAGAAGAAACTGTGTGTCAAGGGCTGTCCATCACACACAGTTTTTATGTGGTAAACGTTTGCGCCAGGTGGCCTAACGCAAACAGTTTTCAAGAGGATGTCGTGTGTGATTGTTCATTAATCTAACACGGTTTATTCCTAGAAACTATGTGCGTTATTGAATGCATCGCACACGGTGTTTTCTCAATAACCGTTTGCAATAGAAAAACCCAATTAGCAGGCTAATTATCCGATTGTTAATAATCCATTTATTAATCTAATTGACATTTCATATTAAGCACACAATATATTTCATTTTCATAATTGAAATACATCAGAGTACAACATCATATAGCTTCAGCACTCAGCTACCCCATTAGACAACTACACTAGGACCAAGTTTCACATGCAACATCTATAACCTTTTGAAATTAGCATCATAGACGGTACATAGACAGATGTATCTCATCTGGAAAACTGCTGAAGCAGAAGGCAAATATTGAGCCTTCATTGATGTTGAAGGTCTTTGTAACTTTAGGCCAGTGCGTGTGGATGATTGACCGTCCATCCTTCGTCCTCTTCAGGAACACTTCAATATTGAACCGTGGGTGTTGTATGAATACCTTCCTCGCCTCCTGACCATTCATTTGGTTTGAGAGGTAATCATCAGTGAACTACTTTGGAAAGGCCTGAAAACAAGGATGTTCATAAATATCTTCTCTATATTGGAAATGGGGCAAAGGAATAAAAAAAGGCAAGGTATAATAGTTACTACCATCTTGTAGTGAACTGACGTCTTCTTCATTGTGCACACAAAGATCTTGTTGTTTTTTGCCGCTAATTTCTTTATCCTAACAATCTTTCCGAGTTTCTTGATTTGACTGATATTCATGGACAACTCATTTCCCCATATGCAAAAAGGGTCGAACAGTGGGTCAAAACCTCTAACAGCAGGACCTACATGTGCAAGACCAAATTGTTAAAAACCTAAATATTAGAATAGTTCCTGCAATTGCACAATAATGTGCTATTAGACAACGGACCATGCATGTACTAACCTCGATTGTAAACCTCAGTGCTTCCCATTGTTTCCTTGCAACACATATAAGGTAGTTAGTCATCAGGTTAAGTAAGGGTTTGCATGCTATCAGTAAAATATGTTGATGAAAAATAAGCACATTGCAGATTCATCAGATTAATTCAAGCCACATAGAAAACCCATTTGTCCAAACCAAGCATGATTAAGAACTAGGAAATATAGCACTTGTATATGTTTCTCATGTATTAAGTGCAGCCAAATTCGATTTATTCCTCACATGCACAACAATACAAAATTCTACCCACGACAATTGGACATCGCATTGCAGAATTGAACCAAGCAGTTAACTAAAGACCACAACAAATGAACCAAACATTAACTGAGCACCACATTGCACAATATAACATACTCCTAATAGAAGATCAGACAGTTAACCAAACCAAGCATGCTTAACAACTTGGAAATATAGCAATTGTATATTTTCTCATGTATTTACTACAGCCAAATTCAATTTATTCCTCACATGGTATACAATAACAGAATGCACCCACTACTATTGAACATCGCATTGCAGAATTGAACCAAACAAAACAGTTAACTAAACACCACAACAAATGAACCAAACGTTAACCGAGCACCACATAGCACAATATAACATACTCCTAATAGAAGATCAGACAGTTAACCAAACCAAGCATGCTTAACAACTTGGAAATATAGCAATTGTATTTGTTTCTCATGTATTTAGTATAGCGAAATTTGATTTATTTCTCACATGGTATACAATAACAGAATGCACCCACAACAATTGAACATCGCATTGCAGAATTGAACCAAATAGCCAACCGCGTCGCGTCGTCGGCGCGCTAGGCGTCAACGGTGGCCTCGATGGTGAGGTGCTCCTCCAATATCTGGGGATCGACACGAATGGCAGCCATCGCGACCTCATCCGCGCGTGCGGCCGCGATTTTCTTCTCCACTTCCAAATGGTCCTTGTGATCCTAGCTATACTACGCGCACCATGGCTTAGGCCGGCTCTTATTTGGTGGAGGGGTCGGTGATGTGGGTGGAAGGTGTCGCGCCGGCGGTCGGGCACGTGGGATGTGGAAGGAGAAGGAGGATGGGGGTCAGGTGTGGATTGCCTGCCTAGATAGGCGAGGCCGAGCAGTGTGGAGGAGGTTCGCCGGCAAGGAGGCGGTGCTGGAAACAAGGAGTGAAGGTTTCAACTTGGAAAGGAAGTCGGAAACAGGGGACATGTGGCTTTTGGTAAGGGGGAGGGGGCGGGGAGGTAGATATTTCCGCAGAAGCCGAAAATTTGGAATCGCTTCAGCGAAAAAACTGGCGCACAAAGTGCCATTAGACACGGTCCCTTATTCAGAACTGTGTACAATATGTGAACATCACAAATGATTCAGATAGCTTAACCCGTGTGTGATGAGTTTGAACATCAAAAATTTTGGTTCGAATTTCCCTGGTTACAGTGGTCATCCACGTCATTGCATATTTTGGGTACACAAAGGAGACTACAGCACACCTACACTTCTTAATTGAGCAAGTTCAACAATTAAACAGAGCTAGCTAACCTAAACATTACTCTAACAAATTAAAGACCAACGCTCTTAATTAAACAAAACAAAGAGGACTACTACGGCTGGTGCTCGTCGATCTCCACCACCACCTCCATGTCCAGCTCGCGCCCGACGGTCTCCTGGGGAAGGGGCTCCATGGCATCAATTGCACCATACTCGGCAAGCATCTCGCCATCCGCGTCCACCATATCTTTGGAATAGGCTGCCATGAGCGGCCGCGATCTAGGCTCTGGCGGGCACCGTCGTGGCAAGGTATGCCGCGCAGGAACGGACGGCTGCTCGAACTCTCTCGGCGATTGCTAACTCTTCGGCCATGGGTTGTTGACCGTTGTCGGAGAAGCTTCGTTCGATTTGTGCGGTGATCGCCACGAGCTGGGCGTGGACGACCTCGACATGGTAGTGGGCGGCCTCCATCGGGGCTAAGGCCGCCGCCGCAGAACGGACAACTATTGTGCCGCTCTCGCTAGTTGCTATCCCCGAGGCAGATGCTGCTAACCGCATTGTGGTATTGTCGCAAGAAGAGTTATCTTCGCACAATCCCATGTAATGAACAAGAACGGGATAACGAGAGTTGGCTTACAATCGCCACTTCACACAATACATAAATATAATTCATACATCATCCAAAATCCACACATAGACCGACTACGGTCAAATCCAAATGAAAATAAGATAACCCCAAATGCTAGATCCCCGATCGACCCAACTGGGCTCCACTACTGATCATCAGGAAAAGAAACATAGTAACGACCACGTTCCTTGTAGAACTCCCACTTGAGGTCGATTGCATCATCTGCACTGGCATCGTCAACACCTGCAACTGTTTTGGTAGAATTTGTGAGTCACGAGGACTCAGCAATCTCACACCCGCGAGATCAAGACTATTTAAGCTTGTAGGAAGGCAAGGAGTAATATGGTGGAGCTGCGGCAAGCACTAAGCATATCTGGTGGCTAACATACGCAAATGAGAGCGAGAAGAGAAGCAACGCAATGGTCGCGAAGCTAGAAGTGATCAAGAAGTGATCTTGAAACTACTTACGTTCATGCATAACTCAAACTGTGTTCACTTCCCGGACTCCGCCGAGAAGAGACCATCACGGCTACACACACGGTTGATGTATTTTAAATGGGTCAAGTGACAAGTTCTCTACAACCGGACATTAACAAATTCCCATCTGCCTCATAACCGCGGGCATGGCTTTCGAAAGATAATACCCTGCAGGGGTGTCCCAACTTAGCCCATCATAAGCTCTCACGGTCAACGAAGGATAACCCTTTTCCCGGAAAGACCCGATCAGTCTCGGAATCCCGGTTTACAAGACATTTCGACAATGGTAAAACAAGACCAGCAAAGCCACCCGAATGTGCCGACAAATCCCGATAGGAGCTGCACATATCTCGTTCTCAGGGCACACCGGATGGGCAAGACGTCGGGTTGGCATAGACCCTGGTTGCCCAGGGCGCGCCGGACATCGCTCGGTTTGGACCAGCACTTGGAGAAGCACTGGCCCGGGGGGGGTAAAATAAAGATGACCCTCGGGATGCACGACACCCAAGGGAAAAAGGCTAGGTGAGGAAAATGTAAGACCAAGGTTGGGCCTTGCTGGAAGAGTTTTATTCAAAGCGAACTGTCAAGGGGGTCCCATAAATCACCCAACCGAGCTAGGAACGCAAAATCAAGGAACATAACACCGGTATGATGGAAACTAGGGTGGCGAGAGTGGAACAAAACACCAGGCATAAGGCCGAGCCTTCCACCCTTTACCAAGTATATAGATGCATTAATAATATAAGAGATATTGTGATATCCCAACATAAACATAATCCAACATGGAGAAATCTTCATCTTCACTTGCAGCTAGCAACGCTATAAAAGGGGCTGAGCAAAGCGGTAACATAGCCAAACAATGGTTTGCTAGGAAGGGTGACAAAGGTTAGAGGTTCATGGCAATTTGGGAGGCTTGAATAGCAAGTGAATAGGTAGCGCAGCATAGCAATAGAGCGAACAACTAGCAAGCAAAGATAGAAGTGATTTCGAGGGTATGGTCATCTTGCCTGCAAGGTTCTCAGAGTTGTCGAAAGCTTGATCCTCGTAAGCGTACTCAACAGGTTCCTCGTTCACGAACTCGTCTCCCGGCTCTACCCAACACAAGAACACAAGCAATGGAACCACAATCAATCACGGGGAATGCACCAGCAACATGATGCAATACATGAATGATATGCAAGATATGATATGCGATGCATATGCGTGCTCCGGAAGGGAAATGGTGAACAAGACAGTAACTTGGCAAAACAAGCATGCCACTGGAAAGGTGAGATGATTTCGGTGGAAATCGATATAAAGATCACCGGAAACGGAGGCACGGTTTGCAAATGGCAAGCAAAACAAGAATGACACGAATCTGCGATTAACAGCATGATAGCACTTAGAATGCAACAAGTAACAATGCTACAGCACTCCAACATAGCAACAAAGCATATGGCAGTAATCTACAGGAGATGCTTGACAAAAGATGAACACTGAGCTACGGCTAGATCACAACATAACAGGTTCAATCAAGCATGGCAAAAGTACAAAAGATATCAGGTTCACAGACTTAGTGAAATTACTGGACATGCCTGAAACAGCATCAGGTAGCAATGTTCAGAGCAAGCAACCAACATGCTACAGGAACTTAACATAGCAAAACAAGGCATGGAAGTATTATACTAAATTCATATGACAAAAGTCCCTTACTGACCATAAGCCAAAAAGGACCAGAAGATATGATGGAAACCATGTAAACCTAGCAAGTTCGTTAACAGGTTTCAGACTTAGCAGAAAACAGAGCATGGCAGAAACAATAATATGAAGGCATCTTAGCGAGCTTGATGCACTCATCACAAAGCAATCCATGACAAAAAAAAGCATACCTACAGCAAGATGGCATGTTTATGAAGCTATCCATGGCAAGAGCAAGTACAAATGAAACACAAAGTGATCACAAAAAAATATGGAAGTCTTCTGAAGCGTCGGTCTTGGGGCGTTACAACACTCCACCACTACGAGAGGATCTCGTCCCGAGATATAGGATGGCACCGGAGAGAAACGGAAGAGGAAGAGAAGAGGTGAAACTAATTGCTTCTTAGTCAAATGAGTGAAACCAAAGAACCTTGAGAGATTGAACGAACGAAAAGAGAGAATACAAGGGAGATGAACGAGATTGGAAACACTCCGTTATCAAAGAGGAACAAGGAACATTGCGAGAACCTTTGTAGGTCGAAGGATATAAAACAAGAGCTTAACGGATCAAAAGGAATATGAAAGCACACCGGTAGAAAAGAGAAACAAGGAACACCATGTGAACCTTGGGGTTTGCAAAGCTATGAATGACGAGAACAAAGGACGAGAAGTACATGCAAGCACTCCGGTAGAAACGAGATGTACAAGGAACGATAATGATCAATTACGATAACGCTCCGGTTGGAAATGAAAATAATAGAATTTGAACTTGGAAAAATGAAAGCACTTGGATGAGACTCCGGTTAGAAGAGGAATGATAGACACAACACTCCAGTTAAAACAAGATAAAGAAGTAATAAGAATGATATAATTTGGACAACACTCCGACTGTAAATGGAAGGAATTGAACATGATCTTGACAAGATGAGAGGATACTCGATGAAATTAACAACACATTGCCTGCGTAACTAATGAAAGAATGGCACAAGGGGTAAGAAAGATTTCAGACAGCCCTCCTGTTGAGGAAGGAGACAAAACTTGATAAGACGAGAGAACTCGAATGAAAACACGACACTCCGGCTAAACGGATAAGAAAGGAAAAATTATATGATCTTGACAAAAACAAGATGATTGGTCGAAGAGAGCAACATCACAAAGCCTTCAGAAACAATGCATGATAGTTAGATAGTTGGAGTGAATAGAACGAAGAATGAAACCAATATCTCCTACCATAAATGAATTTTAAAGAGCATCCTTAAGAAGTAGGATTGAACGGAGTTGTTGGAAAACCAACAACGAAAAGAATAAGCTTGTAGTGGGCTTATGGAAACATCTCAACATTATGAGGTGACAAACGGCCACTAAAGGAAGCCATTGGTTTGAGTGAGAGCACCAAGGCGATGAAAAACTTCTTTCACCAAGAGGATAGGAGAAAACTTGGATCATTTATAAGCACCATAATAGCAACATTCCTTAGGGAAGGCTTTAGGTGAATTATAACCCAATATAACTCCAACAAAAGATTGATTGGTTGAAAAGATCTCTTGAACGAAGATAAAATGATGGATTTAAATATGTCACTCTTGAAAACTTGTGAATCATGAAACGCGAAGGGAAATGATCAAGAATGACATAACACCATCTCAAAAGATAAGGTAGAACGAATTGCACTTTCGAATGCAAGATGAAGAATTCTTGAACTCCTCAAAACAGAACATGTGTTGAGCACCCTGTTTAATTTTTGAGTAAACCTTGGAGGATCTTAACTTTGAGAGAAATCTTGAAGAACAATTGAAGAATGAAAAGAATCCTTGACGAAACACCATGTAGAGCCTCCATGAAGAACTCCGGTAATAAAAAGGATGATAAAAAGAAAGAGAAGTTGACAACACAAGGTGAAGCCTTGCAATGATTTGGGTGGAGCTTTGGGATAAGATAACCGATAAAACTTGGAACTCCGGAAAGAAAGATGAACAAATGAAAACAAGAATTTTGATGAATCTCCGGAATAAGGAATTAATCACTTGGATGAAACAAGAATAAGAATTACATTATGCTTAGCCTTCACCAATTTAGATTGATGACAAACAACGGATTTTGCATACTACTTATTCTCGTAGAAAGGATTAAGATAGATATTGTGCAAACTTGGGAAGGTCTTCATCGAACCACCGGTAGGATTGAAACAACGAATAAATTGATATGATAACGAAGGAAGAGAAATCTTGAACGAACCACCGCGAGAATTGAAAACAATTGAAGAAAAGAGGACGAAACACCGTAAAAATTAAAGAACGCGCGAAAATACTCGAGGGAAATTAGATACATGAGAACGAATAGATCACAAGCTGACTAGAGGATATTTGAGTGATGCACCGGTATGATTTGGAGAACGAGAGCTGAAAGCTTGAATGAATAATTCTGAGATGATGGGCTCCGAAGAATCAAACTGAAAAGACTCTTGAATTGCTCCGGATGGGTGAAAAGAATTCTCACAATCGAAAACAATTATGAGAGGATGGCATAAGCTAGAACTATGAATCTTCAAGAGAACGGACCAAGATTCAAGAGAAATTCTTCGTCGGTCTTCAAATGTTGAGAATGATGATGCGAAACACCACCATGAATTGTTGAGATACTCCGGGATGAAAAATTAGAAAGGTTGAACCAACGATGAAAAGAATTTGAAATATCTTGGAGAAAGACATATGACTGATGATAACTCATTCTTACGTCAAACTTTGAAATGAATTTGAGAATAACTCCAGAAAAATTAGAAGAGTCAGGTAAGATCCTGGGAAAATAACGTGTAGGTTAGCGCCCACTCAAAAGAAACAACGTTGGAATGATTTAAAAGAAAGATTGCGCCGGTAGAATTAAATGGCTTGAATGAGGTAACAACCTCGAAATAGTTAGAATTGATGCGGAGTGGAAACACGAATCTTCAGAGATATCTTCAGCACTTCGGAACAATTGAATAGAAAGCGGGGAATGATTAAGAGTTGCACCGGCATGAGAAAACATTTGAAACGAGGAAAGGGTATGATCGACTAAGCTTGAATTGAATCCACTGGAGAACAAAAGAGAATGATGAACTTGAAACTTCCTGAGAATCAGCGGACTAGAACATTGATGGAAAAGAATGGAGAAACTTCACATCCATAAGATGGATACATGATTAAGAAATCTGAGTCCTTGAAGAAAAAAGGTGGGAGGGCGGGAAAAACAAAGACAACTTGGGACGGATGAAACAAACACCGTTGAGAAAACTTAGAGTTGATCTTGCGGATGTTGAAAAGATCGGATCCACTTGAAGAGAAGCACGCCGGTTGGAAAAGAATTAACATGACGACCTCGATGATCAAGAAGGATTAGTATCCACATAGGAATATGAGAACACCGCTTAGAATAAGGTATGGAATCAACACTTGTCATTGAAGCAACTCGAATACCACAAAACAAAACAACAACAAAGGATTTGGCTTGCAGAATAAGCCGGAACAAACATATGATAGAGATTTCGTCCGAAGTTTTCATGGTGGGGCCCACACGGGCTCGATCGTACAGCACCATCATGTACAAGGCAGTGCACATGACATACGAAGCGTCCCCGAGTCGGCATAACCAAGGACTCTTTAAGACACTACGAGACCACTGTAAAACCAACCGTGGAAAGGCGGACCACTAGACGTCGAACCCCAATCTCATATCATGCGTCTGTCGGAAAGATATCCTAGGAGCTACTTGAATTCCCACTTATAAACTCCCGAAACTTTCTGGTTATGCAATCTGGTGTTGGGGATACAGGGGACACAAAATATATCACCCAAACTAACAATACCTAGATCCAGCTGTATCCATCCTTCAACACATAACCAAGAAACCTTCGGAAATCATTTACCTCAACCTTCGAAAAGCATCCGTTATACGAGTTATGGCAATACTCCCGAACTCCCGCCCCAATACTGGGTGGCGTCGAGGTGATCTCACCAACAACTGCATAAAAAGAGATTTTCGATGTCGGCGAAACTCAGGTATTCCAGAACTGCAACGATAAAATTGTGACGACAACACCTCGGAGCTCAACTCCCCGGGACACTGCCACAACCCCTAAATGTCAGGAGGCACCAAGAACAATGTTCTCGTCACAAAACCATCGCAACGATTCTAAGATACCCGCGTGATCCTAAATTTTTTTTAGTGCAATTTGAGGAGAGAAGAGTCAAAACCTCTACGTCAGGAGACCTCACTAGAGAGACGAAGGGACTGAGGAGTAAAAAGAATCCTACTCTCCGATATATATAATCCTAAGACAAAACATTTTTGTTCTAGACTCAACAACGCCAGCGATTCGATCAAGCAGGGGCTCCTAAGTCGGGGATGGCTCTGATACCAACTTGTAACGCCCACGATGCGGCTATATCTCCCACATGTCGAGGCATGACTTAGAGGCATAACCGCATTGTGGTATTGTCGCAAGAAGAGTTATCTTCGCACAATCCCATGTAATGAACAAGAACGGGATAACGAGAGTTGGCTTACAATCGCCACTTCACACAATACATAAATATAATTCATACATCATCCAAAATCCACACATATACCGACTACGGTCAAATACAGATGAAAATAAGATAACCCCAAATGCTAGATCCCTGATTGACCCAACTGGGCTCCACTACTTATCATCAGGAAAAGAAACGTAGTAACGACCACGTCCCTCGTCGAACTCCCACTTGAGGTCGATTGCATCATCTGCACTGGCATTGTCGACACCTGCAACTGTTTTGGTAGAATTTGTGAGTCACAAGGACTCAGCAATCTCACACCCGCGAGATCAAGACTATTTCAGCTTCTAGGAAGACAAGGAGTAATATGGTGGAGCTGCGGCAAGCACTAAGCATATCTGGTGGCTAACATACGCAAATGAGAGCGAGAAGAGAAGCAACGCAACGGTCGCGAAGCTAGAAGTGATCAAGAAGTGATCCTGAAACTACTTACGTTCATGCATAACTCAAACCGTGTTCACTTCCCGGACTCCGCCGAGAAGAGACCATCACGGCTACACACATGGTTGATGTATTTTAAATGGGTCAAATGACATGTTCTCTACAACCGGACATTAACAAATTCCCATCTGCCTCATAACCGCGGGCACGGCTTTCGAAAGATAATACCCTGCAGGGGTGTCCCAACTTAGCCCATCATAAGCTATACCAACTTGTAACACCCACGATGCGGCTATATCTCCCACGTGTCGAGGCACGACTTAGAGGCATAACTGCATTGTGGTTTTGTCGCAAGAAGGGTCATCTTCACACAATCCCATGTAATGAACAAGAATGGGATAAAGAGTTGGCTTACAATCGCCACTTCACACAATACATGAATAAATCATACATCAATCAGAGTACACACATAGACCGACTACGGTCAAATCCAGATGAAAATAAGATAATCCCAAATGCTAGATCCCCGATCGACCCAACTGGGCTCCACTACTGATCATCAGGAAAAGAAACATAGTAACGACCACGTTCCTCGTCGAACTCCCACTTGAGGTCGATTGCATCATCAGCACTGGCATCATCGACACCTGCAACTGTTTTGGTAGAATTTGTGAGTCACGAGGACTCAGCAATCTCACACCCGCGAGATCAAGACTATTTAAGCTTGTAGGAAGACAAGGAGTAATATGGTGGAGCTGCGGCAAGCACTAAGCCTATCTGGTGGCTAACATACGCAAATGAGAGCGAGAAGAGAAGCAACGCAATGGTCGCGAAGCTAGAAGTGATCAAGAAGTGATCCTGAAACTACTTATGTTCATGCATAACTCAAACCGTGTTCACTTCCCGGACTCCGCCGAGAAGAGACCATCACGGCTACACACACGGTTGATGTATTTTAAATGGGTCAAGTGACAAGTTCTCTACAACCATACATTAACAAATTCCCATCTGCCTCATAACCGCGGGCACGGCTTTCGAAAGATAATACCCTACAGGGGTGTCCCAACTTAGCCCATCATAAGTTCTCACGGTCAACGAATGATAAACCTTCTCCCGGAAAGACCCGATCAGTCTCGGAATCCCGGTTTACAAGACATTTCGACAATGGTAAAACAAGACCAGGAAAGCCACCCGAATGTGCCGACAAATCCCGATAGGAGCTGCACATATCTCGTTCTCAGGGCACACCGGATGGGCAAGACGTCGGTTTGGCATAGACCCTGGTTGCCCAGGGGGCGCCGGACATCGCTCGGTTTGGACCAGCACTTGGAGAAGCACTGGCCCGGGGGGGTAAAATATAGATCACCCTCGGGATGCGTGACTCCCAAGGGAAAAAGGCTAGGTGAGGCAAATGTAAGACCAAGGTTGGGCCTTGCTGGAAGCGTTTTATTCAAAGCGAACTGTCAAGGGGGTCCCATAAATCACCCAATCGCGTTAGGAACGCAAAATCAAGGAACATAACACCGGTATGATGGAAACTAGGGTGGCAAGAGTGGAACAAAACACCAGGCATAAGGCCGAGCCTTCCACCCTTTACCAAGTATATAGATGCATTAATAATATAAGAGATATTGTGATATCCCAACATAAACATAATCCAACATGGAGCAATCTTCATCTTCACCTGCAGCTAGCAACGCTATAAAAGGGGCTGAGCAAAGCGGTAACATAGCCAAACAATGGTTTGCTAGGAAGGGTGACAAAGGTTAGAGGTTCATGGCAATTTGGGAGGCTTGAAGAGCAAGTGAATAGGTAGCGCAGCATAGCAAGGTTCTCAGGGTTGTCGAAAGCTTGATCCTCGTAAGCGTACTCAATAGGTTCCTTGTTCACGAACTCGTCTCCCGGCTCTACCCAACACAAGAACACAAGCAATGGAACCACAATCAATCACGGGGAATGCACAAGCAACATGATGCAATACATGAATGATATGCAAGATATGATATGCGATGCATATGCGTGCTCCGGAGGGGAAATGATGAACAAGGCAGTAACTTGGGAAACCAAGCATGCCACTGGAAAGGTGAGATGATTTCAGTCAAAATCGATATAAAGATCACCGGAAACGGATGCACGGTTTGCAAATGGCAAGCAAAACAAGAATGACACGAATCTGCGATTAACAGCATGATAGCACTTAGAATGCAACAAGTAACAATGCTACAGCACTCCAACATAGCAACAAAGCATATGGAGGTAATCTACAGGAGATGCTTGACAAAAGATGAACACTGAGCTACGGCTAGATCACAACATGACAGGTTCAATCAAGCATGGCAAAAGTACAAAAGATATCAGGTTCACAGACTTGGTGAAATTACTGGACATGCCTGAAACAGCATCAGGTAGCAATGTTCAGAGCAAGCAACCAACATGCTACAGGAACTTAACATAGCAAAACAAGGCATGGAAGTATTATACTAAATTCATATGACAAAAGTCCCTGACTGACCATAAGCCAAAAAGGACCAGAAGATATGATGGAAACCATGTAAACATAGCAAGTTCGTTAACAGGTTTCAGACTTAGCAGAAAACAGAGCATGGCAGAAACAATAATATGAAGGCATCTTAGCGAGCTTGATGCACTCATCACAAAGCAATCCATGACAAAAAAAGCATACCTACAGCAAGATGGCATGTTTATGAAGCTATCCATGGCAAGAGCAAGTACAAATGAAACACATAGTGATCACGGAAAAATATGGAAGTCTTCTGAAGCGTCGGTCTTGGGGCGTTACACCGCTCGAGAAGCAACGGCGGCAGTTTCGGCTGCCTTGGCCGCCCGAACACAGACTGTGGTCGCCCTCACAAAGCTTGTTAGCACGCGCCTGGCGGCTGCGGCTGCACTCTCGCCGGAGTGGGCCTTCGAAGTTTCCCTCAGGACGTGGGTCCACGTCCCCATCTTTCACTGGCGACGAATGAACAGTGAAATGATATTTGGGGAGTGAGCTAGTGTGCCAGCTGTGGACTGTAGCCGACGCACCTTCTCGCGTAAGCCATAGGTGTACTATACACCGACGATGCTCCCAGATATTTTGTGCTGCATCTCACACGGTCTGTGATAATAAACTATGTGCGATCTACTAGATTTATCGTCTTCATTTGAATTACGTAATGGGGTCACAACTGCAAAGGATGGTGTTTGAATTGCTAGAACTTTTATCTGCAGTGTACATACAACTATAGGTGTGTCGTCAAAAAATTGGAATTATTCAGGGTTCGTTTGGATGTTTTTATACAATAACTTGGTTTTGTAGGCATTTCAGGTGCATAATTCAAATTTGAACTACATGCACATGCTCCAGTGCATATAAACGGGTTGAAAAATCAAATATATGTCCTTGGTTGCATGCTTAGGTCCCATGCAAGAAATGGGAATGAATGTCACACACCCTGCCACCGTCACTCAGCCGCAAACATTGAGATACCTGGTTTTCAAGTTCTAGTAAATCCAAAACTCGTCTGAAATTCATGAAACTTGGCATGCTATCATGTAGCGGCATCAATATTCCATGGTAAAAATTTTGTCCCATTTGGGGCAGGTTTGGGTATAAGCTTCTCACAAACCAGAGCTTCTCACAACAAGCGTGATGGTTTCGGTAGAGAACATGCCACCTTTGGGGACGAAACGATATCCGTTGCCTCTTATTGCTTTCAAAAAATTTCGAGTGTCAAATAGAACAATAGGAGTGTTGTGTTTATTTTTTTGAATTTTTCAGGGTTCGTTTGGACATTTTTATACATTAACTGGTTTCCCAGCAGTTTTATGTGCATAATTCAAATTTGAACTACATGCACATTCTCCAGTGCATATAAACTGGTTGAAAAATCAAATATGTGTCCTTGGTTGCATGCTTAGGTCCCATGCAAGAAATGCGAATGAATTTCATACACCCTGCCATCGTCACTCGACCGCAAACATTGAGATACCTGGTTTTTGAATTCTAGTAAATCCAAAACTCGTCTGAAATTCATGAAACTTGGCATGCTATCATGGAGCGGCATCAACATGTCGTGGTAAAAAATTTGTCCCATTTGGGGCAGGTTTGGGTATAAGCTTCTCACAAACCAGAGCTTCTCACAACAAGCGTGATGGTTTCGGTAGGGAACGTGCCACTTTTGGGGACAAAACAATATCCATTGCCTCTTATAGCTTCAAAAATAATTCTAGTGTCAACATAGAACAACAGGAGTGTTGTGTTTAATTTTGGATTTTTTCATGGTTCGTTTGGACATTTTTATACATTAACTGGGTTTTCCAGGCATTTTATGTGCATAATTCAAATTTGAACTACATGCACATGCTCCAGTGCATATAAACTAGTCGAAAAATCAAATTTGTGTCCTTGGTTGCATGCTTAGGTCTCACGAAAGAAATGGGAATGAATGTCACACACCCTGCCACCGTCACTCGGCCGTAAACATTGAGAAACCTAGTTTTTAAATTCTAGTAAATCCAAAACTCGTCTCAAATTCATGAAACTTGGCATGCTATAATGTAGCGGCATCAACATGCCGTGGTAAAAAATTAGTCCCATTTGGCGCAGGTTTGGATATAAGCTTCTCACAAACCAGAGCTTCTCACAACAAGCGTGATGGTTTTGGTAGGGAACGTGCCACCTTTGGGGACGAAACGATATCCGTTGCCTCTTATTGCTTTCAAAAAAATTCAAGTGTCAACATAGAACAACATGAGTGTTGTGTTTTATTTTTGGAATTTTTCGGGGTTCGTTTGGACATTTTTATACATTAACTGGGTTTCCCAGGCATTTTACGTGCATAATTCAAATTTGAACTAGATGCACATTCTCCAGTGCATATAAAATGGTTGAAAAATCAAATCAGTGTCCTTGGTTGCATGCTTAGGTCACATGCAAGAAATGGGAATGAATTTCAAACACCCTGCCACCGTCACTCGGCCGCAAATAATGAGATACCTGGTTTTTAAATTCTAGTAAATCCAAAACTCGTCTGAAATTGATGAAACTTGGCATGCTATCATGGAGCGGCATCAATATGCAGTGGTAAAAAATTTGTCCCATTTGGGGCAGGTTTGGGTATAAGCTTATCACAAGCTAGAGCTTCTCACAACAAGCGTGATGGTTTTGGTAGGGAACGTGCCACCTTTGGGGACGAAACGATATCCGTTGCCTCTTATTGCTTTCAAAAATTTTCTAGCGTCAACATAGAACAACATGAGTGTTGTTCTTAATTTTGGAATTTTTGGGGGTTCGTTTGGACATTTTTATACATTAACTAAGATTTCCAGGCATTTTATGTGCATAATTCAGATTTGAACTACGTGCACATTCTCTAGTGCATATAAACTGGTTGAATAATCAAATTTGTGTCCTTGGTTGCATGTTTATGTCCCATGCAAGAAATGGGAATGAATTTCAAACACCCTGCCACCGTCACTCGGCCGCAAACATTGAGATACTTGGTTTTTAAATTCTAGTAAATCCAAAACTCGTCTGAAATTGATGAAACTTGGCATGCTATCATGGAGCGGCATCAACATGCCATGGTAAAACAATTGTCCCACTTGGGGCAGGTTTGGGTATAAGCTTCTCACAAACCAGAGCTTCTCACAACAAGCGTGATGGTTTTGGTAGGGAACATGCCACCTTTGGCGACGAAACAATATCCGTTGCCTCTTATTGCTTTCAAAAAATTTCTAGTGTCAACATAGAACAACAGGAGTGTTGTGTTTAATTTTGGAATTTTTTGGGGTTCGTTTGGACATTTTTATACATTAACTAGGTTTTCTAGGCATTTTCTGTGCATAATTCAAATTTGAACTACATGCACAAGCTCCAGTGCATATAAATTGGTAGAAAAATCAAATAAGTGTCCTTCGGGGCATGCTTAGGTCCCATGCAACAAATGGCGATGAATTTCAAACACTAGGGCACTGTTGATTGCCGGCAAAACGTTGAGTTACTTTGTTTCTGAATTCTAGTAAATCCAAAACTCGTCTGAAATTCATGAAACTTGGTATGCTATAATGGAATGGCACCCGACATGATGTGGTATTTTTCGTGTCCATTTTGAGAGAAGGCGCACTCGAATAACAACCAACAAAGGCATTTTGAAACAAATAGCTGCCACTGTATCTCAAACGTTCTGTATAATTTAAATTGTGTGCATTCTGTTAACCATTCACGTGACACCACGCCTCACTCTTTTAATGACTAGGAGGTGCCATGCAGACAGGTGCTTGAGTGCTTGACTAAATGGAAGGCGTGCGAGTTGTACTCTAATGCGGAGGCTCGCCGGGAAGCGTGCGAGCTGTACGCCGCGCAGGCTCACCGGGAAGCAAGCCCTTTGACTTCCTTGGCCGCCCGCCTTGCCCGCATCCTCTACATTAATGGCGCCCAAGCCGCAGTTTAATACGATTTTTAATTATAAAACACTCATCGCAAACGTTTTAGTTAGAACACCCGTATGCAAAACTTACAAATTCCCCAGGAAGCCAAGGGAAAATGTGCCTACCAGGATTTGTGCAACTCTTGATCGCAAACGTTTTAGTTAGAACACCCGTATGCAAACCGACAGCTTCCCCAGGAAGCCAAGAGAAAATGTGCCGAGCAGGATTTCTGCAGCTCTTGATCGCAAACGTTTTAGATAGAACACCCGTATGCAAAGTGAGAGTTATGGTCTTCCCCCTTAAGTCGAGGGAAAATTCAGTAATTAAGCATAGATTTCATTCATAGATTACGAAATTGTTCTTAATTTATACAAACAGTTCAACTCGAGAGCTGAACCGACCAAACTTTTCCCCAATTGTTGCCAACCATATACTGAAATAGCAAGTTCAACTATATATACTACCTAATTTTAAGTACGTTGTACAGTTCGACCACACATCCATAGTCAGATGAATTGAACAAAAGAGCCCCTAAATACTACTACTACGGAGGGGCTTTGTGCTACTTCCGGCAGCCTCTCTGTTGGCGTTCTGGGAACAGGGATCCCCAGACTTGCGGCCCACGACATGGCTGAGCTAGCAGGCCTGTACGGCCCATCTTCATCAACAAGGCATTCAAGACCCTCACGAGGGGCCAAGCCTCGCGAGGCGGATGACACAAGACCTCCTCAGGAGCGGCCTCGCCAGGCAGGCTCCTGAGGGGCGGAGAGATCAAGGCAAGGCAAACCTCGCGAGGTTCTCGTGACGTGAGCCATGACAATCAAGATCAGGTGGGCAGCAGGCGGGCGCCAGCGCGCGCAGCGTCCTTGTTTCCTCTTTGGTACTAAAGGGGGCAAGCGCAGGCGCAGAGTACCGAGGCATCAAGCAAAGGTTTCCATATCAGTGCAACGAGACCAAGACCAGCAGGACGGCAAGACGGAGGTCACCATGGAGCCCAAGGCGGCGTCACCACCAGAGTCTTTTGCAGGCGAAGACCGCTTTTGTCAGGATAAGTTGTACTAGCTGTCCCCTTTCAAATTGGCCGTTGTTGGCTCCCTTCCCGCTCAATATTTGGGGAGAGGACCAGGGCCTATATAAGTAGAACTAGACACCACAGTCGGGGGATCGATTCCATCTTCCATCCTCTCACCCATAAGCTCACAGAGCACAAGAACACCTCAACCTCAGGAGGTTGTTCTTCCCTTTGTACTGTTCATCATCAGCCCAAGAAGCAATCCACCGCCACCACACTGGAGTAGGGTATTACACCGCAACGGTGGCCCGAACCAGTAAAAATCTTGTCTCTTTTGTGTTGTGAGCTCGTCGAGTTCGTTCTTGAGATCTTAGCCAGTTAGGACGCGGCTCGGTAGGGAGGAAATCTTCGCGCGCACCCCAGTGTTTGAACCTTCAGGGTTTTGCCGGAACCCGTGATCCGACATTTGGCGCGCCAGGTAGGGGTGCGCCGGAGCTTTCTTTCCGTCGCTCCGCGTCCAGTTGCTCCGTCTTCTCCATGGCGGACGCTCGCCGTGCTCGTGCTGAGCGTCGGGCTGCCCTCGCCACCCGCGTTGCTCAGACGGCTCCCGTCGGCGGGCCACCTCGTCATTCTCCGTCGCCCGCAGCCAACGCCACCATCGGCCTGGCGGGGAACGAGCAGCAAGCGTCCTCGCTGCACCCCTCGATGCGGCAGGACGGCCTCACCGCCACTCCATCGCTGACCCCGGCCAATTCCTCGTCCCACGCTCGTCGCGCTCCCATGGACGCACGGGCCGCGCTCCTCATGGCGCATGAGCTCCTGCGCTACCGACCGGTCGACGACCTCTACGGGGACTGGCTCCATCGCATCGCCGAGCTCGTTCACGCCGCAAGGGGCTCCCCTGTGCCGTCCCGCTCTCTGCCTCACCCTCCGCCAGCTACAGGCAACGTAGCTCATGGAGCACCTCCACCGCCTCTTCCCCAAGATGGCGCCCTGGCGCTAAGGCGCGCGGCTCCACGACATGACCCGCTGCATCCAGCGCCCGCGCGTGAAGAAAGAAGCTGTCAAGAAGTCCCTCGACCGCAAGGGAACGCTCCGCCACTCCTCGCACCGCCGCGCCAGGATCGTCTGTCGTGGCCGGCCCCCGCGCAGCTTGCCGAAGCGGCGCGTGGGCGCCAAGACCAAGCTCCACCTCCAAGACGGGCCCCGGCGACCACGGCCGGCTGCAGCGCCTTCACCCCCGAGCTGCGTAGCGTCGCCTGGCCGGGCAAGTTCAAGCCAGATCTGCCTCCTCGCTATAACGGTACCCCCGACCCTGCGGAGTTCCTGCAGCTCTACGAGCTGAGCATCGAGGCGGCCAACGGCGATGAGAAAGTCATGGCGAACTGGTTTCCTATGGCGCTCAAAGACGGCGCCCGCTCGTGGCTCCTGAACCTGCCTCCAGGCTCGATCTCCTCCCGGGACGAGATGCGCGACCGCTTCATCGCCAACTTCCAGGGCACTCGCGACTGCCCGTCGGCCGCGGGTGACCTGCGCCGCGTCAAGAAACAACCAGGAGAGACCCTCCAGAAGTACATCCAGCACTTCAACAACATTCGTCTCAAGATCCCCAAGGTGAAGGACGAGGCCATCATCTCCGCGTTCTCTGATGGCGTCCACGACATCAAGATGAAGGAAGAGCTCGCTATCCACAAGGAGCTGTGCACATCTCAGGAGTTGTTCAACCTGGCGACAAAGTGCGCAAGAGCTGAGGAAGGGCGCCTCTCCCTCCTCGAGCTGCCGGCTGTGGACCCGGAGGAGAAGAAAGCCAAGGCCAAGGACGTGAAGTGCAAGGGAGTAGCCGTGCTTGCGGCGGAGCCGGACACCAAGCGAGGCAGAGATCAGCCCGAGTCATCCAAGAGCAGCCGACCGTTCTGCGCCTTCCACAACCTACATACCCACAACACCAGCGACTGCCAAGAGCTCAGAGCCATTCGGGAAGGACACTTCGGCCGACGCCCCGAGCGCAGTGACCGGGGCTACGGCCGAGGAGGAGGACGTGGTGGCGAACGCTGGGACGACCGTGGCCCGCGCCAGGAGTGGCGCGACCGGCCTCGTGAGGACCGCTGGCAGGATCAGCCTCGCGAGGGCGCCTGGAGGGACCAGCCTCATGAGGATCGTCCTCAGGGCAACGCCGGTCTTCCTCCGCTGCCGCCACCGCCAAGAAGGAATGGCGACCACCATCAAGACAAGGGGGCTGGGGGCTTCCAGGAGCCGCGTGCTATCGCCTGCATCTTGGGCGGAGCTCAGGCCCCAGCCTCGTAGCGTATCTTCAAATAGTTTGCTCGTGAAGTGAATGCAGTCCTCCCCAAGCTTGAGGCCACACGCCCGCTCAGGTGGTCCCAGTGCGCCATCACCTTTAGTTCGGCGGATCAGCTCAAGTGCGTGGCCACCGCTGGCGCCCTCCCGATGCTTTGCTCCCCAGTCATCAGCAACGTGCAAGTTACCAAGACCCTCATCGACGGCGGCGCGGGTCTCAACGTCATGTCCGTCGACACGTTCGACAACCTCCAAGTGCCATACGATCAGCTTCAGCCTACCAAGCCTTTCTCAGGGGTGACCAACGGTTCCACCACACCGAGAGGGTAGGTCCGCCTCCCTGTCACCTTCGGAGAACACAAGAACTACCGCACCGAGCTCATCGACTTCGACGTCGCGCACATCCGACTGCCGTACAATGCCATCCTCGGGTATCCAGCCCTGGCCAAGTTCATGGCGGTGACCCATCACGGCTACAATGTCCTCAAGATGCCGGGAAGCGGCGGAATCATCACGGTCCCATGTGAAGAAAGAGACGCGGTGTGCTCCCTCGAGCGTGCCTTTCAAGGTGCAGCAATCGACGACCCCGTCAACAAGGGCGAGGGCCCTCCTGAGGCCATCCCCAAGAAGAAGAAGTAGCTGCACCGTGCAGGACCTCAGGAGGGTGGCGTCGTAGCTGGAACCTCGTCAGGATCAGCGCCCTCCCCAGGGGCGCCTCCCTCCATCGCATAGGAAAGCGTGCCCGGCACCCTTCTCGGGCAAGGCTCGGAGGCTCTCCTCTGGAGGGCCTCAGACCTTGCCAACATCACGAGGGAGGCGCTTGGGCACCACTTGGAGGCGTGCTTCACGGCACGTTTCCCTCAGGAGGACACCGGGCGAGGAGCGCCCACCGCTTAGGAGTTCATCACCAAGACCACTCAGGAATTGCAAGACGCAAGGGCCATGCATGGCGACCACCGCTCACGAGGCGCAGCTCCCCATCCAGGCAAGGAGGTCGGGCTGCGCGTCTGCATCGACGTCCCAGGGCTCAACAGGGCCGCATCTCAGGAGCTCTTCTGGCCTTCGCGCATGGGCCGCTGCGAGGGTCCACCACACAGCTACGTTTGCATGCCTTTTGGCCTGCCGAGCGTGATGTTTGTCTACCAGCGCAACTTGCGGCGCACCCTGGCGACTTAGGAGGCCAGGCACCGTGCTGTCCTGACAGAGATGGAGGCGGTCCTCAAGGAACCGCCTGGCCCCCCAGAGCCTCCTGAGGCTTAGGGGTCGGGTGGCTCATGAGGAGCAACTCCTTCGCCGCGTACCTTCAGCTGTCCCGACACCCCTTCATCAACAGAACCAGGTGACATTTTCCAAGTTTATTTAGCTGGGAGCGCCTCTCGGGCAGCATTATTCCCAGGCCACGTGGGTCCGTCCCTATGGCATGTATCCCTTTTTATTCATGTCTTTAGCTTACCTTGCTGGGGGCGCCCCTCGGGCTGCATCATCCCCAAGCCGCTCGGGCCTGACCCAGTGGCATGTATCTCCCTTGCATTTACTTAAGCCAGTATGCTTTCCATGCCTAACCTGCCCATGACTATTACCTGTTTGATCGCCACCCATCATGGGAGCCGCGCGCCGGCCGTCTTTCTTCAGGACCCTTCGCGTGAGTAAGTTGAGCACGGCATCTGTGCTCGGGCCCGTCCTTGCAGCATCGATAAATCCAACGGCTGAGCTCTGTCTGGCGGGCCGGCCCCGTTCACGTCACCTCCTGGGGCCGTTGGTGCTTGGCTTTATCACGCGATAACCTCAGGAGATTCATTCGGCGCAGGTTGTCTGACCACCTTGCAGGACAAACACAGCGAACAAGAACCAAGACCAGGCACAACCCGCCGTGAGGTAGGGCCTCGTGATTCCCGCGCTGGCTCACGAGTGCCCAGATACACCTCGTATAGCCCTGCCGTGCAAGCCACGTGTCAGGGTGGGGCTGTACACGCCCCGGGGGCTCTCCGTAGAGGGAGCCCCCTCCCACGCACAAGTGGAAGCACCATGCTCCGCGCTGGCCTTCGACACTGCCGAGGAGCAGCTATGCCCGTGCACAAGCGGAAGCACTATGCTCCGCGCTGGTGATAAACAACTGAGGGCGGCCTCATGGCCGTACCAACCTCAGGGAGCCCCAGAGCTCAGTGTCCGGCCTCACCGCAACGCCTCCCCTCGGGAGAGCCACGCGAGGGGGCTGGGCACGGGGGCTATGCTCGGGTCACGCCCAAGCATACGCCACCCAACCAGGTCTCCCGGACCTGGTTGTCGCGCGCCCCTCCCGAGCCGGGCCTTGGCGAGGGCAAAGGTATGGAGATTGTTTGCGCATCAAGGGGGACTCCTGAGCATCGCGACTCAGGAGCCTAACTGGTCACGTAGCCCCTCACTCCTTTGTCCGTCCTGGTCTCCGATCGGCCCAACGGCAGTTGAGGTATGCGCGGGCCCGGGCCCTGCCGACATAGAACATTAACCTATCCTCGCGTATTCTCACTATAAGTTGTTTGCGCGTCAAGGGGGACTCCTGAGTAGTCCTGGCCATCTCAGGCTCGGCCCTGTCGGCCCACCCAGGCCCGGCCCTAAAATCCAGGGCCTAGGCCCGATGGGCTTGCCCATGGGCCGGGCTTGGGCCTGAGTTTTGAGCCCACCAGCAGAGCCTGGACGGGCTTGGGCTTGGCATATTGGAATTTTAAGGAAGAGGCCCGGCCCACGGCCCTAAGCCCTAAGGGCTTTTCAGGGCTTTTACCAGATGGGCCGGGCTTGGGCTTGAAAAGTAGGCCCGATGGTAGGGCCTGGGAGGGACTGGGCCTCAGTTTTCTGCCGTGGGCTTTTTCAGGCCCGGCCCGGCCTGGCCCATGGCCAGATATACTCCTGAGCATCGCGACTCAGGAGCCTAACTTGTCACGTAGCCCCTCACTCCTTGGTCCGTCCTGGTCTCCGGTCGGCCCAACGGCGGTTGAGGTATGCGCGGGGCCGGGCTCTGCCGACGCAGAACATGAAGCAAATAGGAAGAAAACCTGCAAAATCCCGAAGCAAATATTACAAGACATATTGTTCTCACAATATCAAACAAAAGTTTAACGCCTCCATGAGGCCTGATACATGCTGCAGGAATGAAACAGGAAAGCAGCCGCAGGTTACCTCTGGGCACCGCCATCACCCACGAGAGGTGTTCCTTCCTTGGTAGTATCGCCTTCACCTGCACCGTCGGCCAAAGGCGCGAGAGCGAAGCCGCGGAACTTCTTCAGCAGGGCCTCCACCTGGCCCTTCACGGCAGCGGCAGCAGCCGTACAACGCTGCCCATCTACAGGCTCCAGCAGCTCATCAAGGCGGGTGGAGGGATCACGAAGGTAAAGGTGGCTGAAGACCCACGTAAGCGCGACCGAGGAAAGGACGCGTGCCTCGTCCTCTGCCATGGGGCCGATGCCGGCCACGACCTCCTCAAGCGCGTCAACCAAGTAGGGAAGAAGCTTGGCGGGGCCGTCCTCGTCGGTGGACAGTGGCCTCTCCAAGCCCTTCACGTAGAGCGCCTTCAGCGCCACACGAGACCTCTTCTCGACAAGCACGAAAGCCTCGCGGTCTTCGGCCAGGACCTTCGCCTTGACGTCAAGGTCGACCTACTTCGCCTTCACCCTCCGCTCCAGCTCCTCCAGCCGGTCGCGCTCCGCGGTCTGTGCCTTCGCTAACTCCCCCAGCTCGGCGTCGCTGTCCCTGACAGTGTCCTCCTGGGCCCTCATCTCCTCCTCCTTCGCCTGGCAGCCACGGGTTTCTTCGGTGTGCTGGTCGCGCAGACTCTTCAGCTCGTCCTCCAGCACCCAGCAGCGGTCGCGAGCGGCCTTGGCATCCTTCAGCGCTGCCTCATGATCGGCCACAGCTTGCGCGGTGGCCCGCTTCTCCTCCTCGGAGGCCGTCGCGGCCCGGTTCAGTGTCGCTCGAACCGCCAAGTCGGAGTGAAGCCAGCCAGAGGCCAGCTCTAGGCGCCCGGCTACCAGGCGCGGGTCCGCGCCGAGGAGGTCTTCCCACAGCTGGGCCATCTTCGAAAGGACATGCTCCAAGGCGGCGAAGGAAGCAAAAGAACCTGGGAGTAGTGGCGCAGCAAGAGAGGGAATCGACGTCGTCACCAGAGCCTGGGAAACCAAGGGCTCCTGAGCCCTCGGGACCTCATGAGCTGAGCCAAGCATCGGCACTTCCGAAGCCAGTGTGGCCGCGGGGGCTGACTCCTCCTGATGATGTTCCTCTTGGCCTCGCGAGGGCGACCGGGCTAGGGAGGTGTGAGTGTTGGCGTCTCCTTTCTCCGCAGAGGGAGGGGCTGCTGCTATATCCTCCTTCCTTTTCTTCGCCGAAGGCGTCGGCTTGACTAACCAAGGGTGAACATCAGGGAATAGCAAGTACAAGCAGGAACAAGACAAAGCTTGAAGGACTTACTGATCCACCGCGACATAGTCCACCTTCTGCTTGGGGAGCCTGAAACCCGAAAGCTTCAGAACCTGAGGACAGGACACACGGGCTCCGGGAGTAGAAGACGGCGCAGCGGAGGGGCCGGAGGCAGCTCCAGGCAGTGTTAAGGCGGAGGCAGCATCTCGAGAGACCAGCGACGACCTGCCCCTTGTCGGGATGGGGGGCAGCCCCCCTCCTCCTGGCGGGCGTCGATCTCGGTGTCGTCTGGCAGGGCGCGGAGGAATTCGGCCTTGCTCAAGGGAGAAATCTCCCCCATCTCCTCGGGGGTCGCCTCCGAGTCCACCTCCTCTTCTTCCTCCCCGCGGGACTCGTCAGAAGACAGCTCCACCGGCTCCAGCGCTGCAGGGCCTCCGCAGGGCGTGGGCGGCACCAGTCCGCGCGCGTCAAAGGTCGGCCTGGAGGCCACGATTGGCTCCCAGTCCTTGTAGTGGAACAAACGAACGAAGGAGCTCGGCGGGTACTCCTGGTTGTCCCCAACCAAGAGGCGCAGGACAGCAGTCAGCTCATCGTCAGGCAGGGCCTCCGGCCTCAGGCGGACCTTGTCTCCTTCATCTCCAAGCCTCCACAAAGGGCGCGCACGCGCCTGGAGTGGAACAACGCGCAGCATCAAGAATTCCCTCAGGAGCATGGCCCCCGTCACTTTGGCCGCCTTCGCGTTGCCCTGCTTCAAGTCGGTCTTCATCTGCCCCAACACCGACGACGCCCGCTCATCGGCGACCTCAGTACGGACCACCCCTTATCAGATTGGGGCGCCTCCGTTGGCAGTGTCAAGCGCGGGTGGACGCACTTGGCGCCCATCATGACCCATTTGGCCTGGAGGTTGTCGACCTTCTTCCCGGTGTTCGAGATCGAGTTGGCCTTGCCGGATGCGATGAAATTGGCGCACCCGGAGACATGACCCTCGCTGATGCGAAGGAAGAAGAAGTGGCGCAAAAGAGCCACGGACGGAATCACGCCCAGATACGCCTCGCAGTAGTAGGAAAAAATGGACAGGAGGAGGATGGAGTTGGGATGAAGATGCAGCGCCTGCAGCTCGAAGTGGTCGAGGACCTCATAGAAGAAGTCAGAGAAGGGGGGAACCAACCCGGCGGCGATGCTACTCATGAAGAAGGGGAAGAAGGTGCTTCCCTCAGGCTCCGGCGCGTCGGAGGCAAGCCGGAGTTCCGTCTTCCCCCTCTCGTTGCTCTCCCCAGCCGTCAGCAAGCGCGTGGCGGCTAGGCTCTTCTCTGTGACGTTGGGTGCATCAAGAGCTGGCTCATACCAAGCTGGCACCGAGGAGGACTTGACCTTGCGCGGCGCCATTGGTCGCAGATGCGGAGCAAGGTTGGAGCAGATCTGGAGGTTTCGGCATCAAGGAGCGAGAAAGGGGATCTGGAGCAAGGCGAAGGGGAGCAGTGAAGGCAAGCGCTGTCTGCGCCAGCCTTTTGTCAAGTCGGGCAGCTGCAGAGGCAGCGTGGGAAAGCGAAGACGCCCACGTCCAATCAACCGCCACGCGCCGACCAAGGCCGCAGGCTTTTGGGGCCTGCGGCACTCCGTACTTGACCTTTGGCTTCGCCTCGAAGCCAAGCCCAAGCGCGCCTTGGGCCCGGGGGCTACTATCGGCGTTTTGGGAACGGGGGTCCCCAGACTTGCCTGCCTGCGGCCCACGGCGTGGCTGAGCTAGCAGGCCTGTACGGCCCATCTTCATCAACAAGGCATTCAAGACCCTCGCGAGGGGCCAAGCCTCGCGAGGCGGATGACACAAGACCTCCTCAGGAGCGGCCTCGCCAGGCAGGCTTGCGAGGGGCGGAGAGATCAAGGCAAGGCAAACCTCGCGAGGTTCTCGTGACGTGAGCCATGACTATCAAGATCAGGCGGGCGCCAGGTGGGCGCCAGCGCGCGCAGCGTCCTTGTTTCCTCTTTTGTGCTAAAGGGGGCAAGCGCAGGCGCAGAGTACCGAGGCATCAAGCAAAGGTTTCCATATCAGTGCAACGAGACCAAGACCAGCAGGGCGGCAAGACGGAGATCACCATGGAGCCCAAGGCGGCGTCACCACCAGAGCCTTTTGCAGGCGAAGACCGCTTTTGTCAGGATAAGCTGTACTAGCTGTCCCCTTTCAAATTGGCCGTTGTTGGCTCCCTTCCCGCTCAATATTTGGGGAGAGGACCAGGGCCTATATAAGTAGAACTAGCCACCACAGTAGGGGGATAGATTCCATCTTCCATCCTCTCACCCATAAGCTCGTAGAGCACAAGAACACCTCAACCTCAGGAGGCTGTTCTTCCCTTTGTACTGTTCATCATCAGCCCAAGAGGCAATCCACCGCCACCACACTGGAGTAGGGTATTACACCGCAACGGTGGCCCAAACCAGTATAAATCTTGTGTCTTTTGTGTTGTGAGCTCGTCGAGTTCGTTCTTGAGATCTTAGCCAGTTAGGACGCGGATCGGTAGGGAGGAAATCTTTGCGCGCACCCCAGTGTTTGAACCTTGAGGGTTTGGCCAGAACCCGTGATCCGACACTCTCCTCTGCCAAGCACACTCAGTAAGAGGCTGAGGAGGAGGAGCCTACCGACGAGCTGGATAGATGCAATATGGTGCCTGCCGCTGCTGCACATTCAATGACGCTCGCCTGCTCGAACGCCCACTGCCACTCCAGACGATCCCTCTCGAAGCGGCCGGACTGCTCATAGATCTCCTGATTCCTCGCCTCTGCGCTGGCATGTGCTTCGGCCATGGTTGCGTTAAGGCTCTTTGCATGCTCGACGAGGCACTCCTCCTCCTCCTCCTGCGGGAACTCGATGTAGCGCGAAAGGTTGCTGACGCACGTGCGGGCCTCCACCTCCGCCTCCCTCCTTCGGGTGGCGGTGGCGGAGCGGGTGATGATCTCGGCAGTTGACGGTGGGCTGGCAGCCACGGCGGCAGACGATGGGCTGGCGGCCACGACCACCACCTCCGGCCTTCGGGCCACGATGGGGGAGCGGGTGATGGCCACGGTGGCTGGCAGTGGGGTGGCGGCCACGACAGCCACCTCCCGCCTTCGGGCCACGGCAGCGGAGTGACAAAGTAAACCGGATGCTGCATCATCTTCTTCTTCTGCACCACTTCATTTGGTTGCATGGGCCCTGTCCCGATGGCGTCAGGCTCTGCCGGGGGCCTTGCCTTGCCGGCACCAGGCCCTGCCAAGGGAATCTCTAACTTGCCATCCGCCGGTCCTGCCGTTGCCACTGCCTCTTCGTCGACCTCCCTCTGCGCCACCAGCGCGGCGCTGACCACTTGATTTGTCGCCGCCAGATACAGCAGCAACGGCTCTTGTGGTTTAGGCGCCACCAGTACTGGTGTAGAAGAGAGGTATTTCTTCAGATCCTGCAGTGCTGCTTCGGCCTCTGGGGTCCACTCCACTGGGCCCGCCTTTTTCAAAATCTTGAAAAAGGGAAGGGCGCGCTCAGCAGACTTGGAGATGAATTGGCTCATGGCGGCAACGCAACCAGTGAGCCGACGCACATCCTTGATCCGCTTGGGCGCCTCAATCTGCTCGATAGCCTTGATCTTGTCTGGGTTTACCTCGATCCCACGCTGTGACACAAGGAACCCGAGAAGTTTGCCGAACGGAACACCGAAGACACACTTCTCAGGGTTCAGCTTGAGGTTGATCTTGCACAGTTTGGCAAACGTCTCTTCTAAGTCTTGTACAAGATTTGCCTTGTCCTTGGTTTTGACCACTATGTCATCCATGTAAGCTTCCATATTTCTATGTAGCTGGGGCTCAAAACCAATTTGGACTGCCCTTGCGAATATCGAGCCAGCACTCTTCAACCCGAAAGGCATCCGTAAAAAGCAATACGTACCACATGGGGTGATGAATGTTGTCTTCTCTTCGTCTTCTCTTGTCATGAAGATCTGGTGGTAGCCCGAGTAGGCATCGAGGAATGATAATAGATCACACCCGGCCGTGGAGTCAACAATCTGGTCGATGCGCGGCAACGGGAAGGGGTCCTTAGGACAAGCCTTATTGATATCTGTGTAGTCAATACACAGCCTCCACTTCCCGTTTGCCTTGCGCACCACCACCGGATTGGCCAGCCACGTCGGATGGAGCACTCCCCTCACCAAGCCTGCTACTTCCAACTTCCTGATCTCCTCTGTGATGAACTCCTGCCGTTCCAAAGCTTGCTTCCTGACCTTCTGCTTGACAGGTCGCGCATGGGGGCAGACAGCAAGATGGTGCTCAATCACTTCCCTGGGAACGTCGGGGATGTCAGATGCTTGCCATGCAAACACATCGACAATCGCCCGCAGGAAAGTGACGAGCGCGCTTTCCTATTTGCCGTCGAGGGTGGAGCTTATGGTGAAAGCCCCTCCCGTGCCATCCTCCTTGACGGACACCTTGTTGGTCTCTGGTGGCGCAGCTCTGGATTTCTTGCTCTTGCCGGTGGAGCTCTTTGGCACGTCCTCAACCACAAATAAGGCTTGTCTTAAGGACCCCTTCCCTTTTTGCCAGTTTTGAGCCCCAGCTACATAGAAATATGAAAAACATGAGCAAGGGGATTACAAGTTTTAAATCTAACAAGTGCCCACAGGCTTACAAACTAAAAAAAGATAAGATGCCCGTAATCCCTTTCTTGTCCCTCTCCTCAGGAGATGGAACAAGGTAGCAGGAGGGTGAAAGGAGCGCCTAGGCGAGGTGTGAGAAGCAGAAGGCACCAAGAGAGCATCCCGGTGCCGTAGCTGGAAGATGAGGCAGCGGCCCGACAATACGCGATGAAGGCGTCGGTGCCCGTGTACTCCGACTTGACGGCCGCCACCTGCCTTCTTCACATTCTCCTACCCTCCTACTCCAGCCGCCCAAGGAGGCGATGGGGAACGCGCCGATGGAGAGCTTGACGAGGAAGGCCCTCGGCAGGGCGCGTGGCCGAGGGAGGGGCGACGCGGTCAGTCGGAGTCGGGGTCGGCGTCCCGCCGCTCGACGCCCTCGTTGTCGTTGTCGCTGTCCTTCTCGTCACTCCCGCTCGAGGAGGAATCTTCATCGTCGGAGAGGCTCTCCACGTAGCACTTCAGGCAAGTTCCAAGATCTCCGAAGACCTTGACAGAGAGCAGGCTGTCCTCCATTAACTTGAAGTAGAGTATGAGCCCCGCCGTTAGGCTGTGGATGCGAGCGAACGTCTTCCATCCACGACAGAGGTACATGACGTGAGAAGCAGGGAAGTCGACGTTGACCCGCGTGCCGCCGTTCCCACAGCCCCTCATGTGCAACCTGAGGGTCTGGGGTGGATCGAGCTCCATCTCCCGAGCAAATGGGGTAGGGAGACGGAGGCGGCGATGCGGTGGCCGGCGGAGCCTGATGAAGAACTCGCGGGGCTGGTCCCCGACGTGGCCCTCCATTGGGGGAGGCACCGCTGGCGGAGGCAAGGCCGGTGCGCCGCCCCATCCCCCTCTTCCCCGAGCGCCAGGGTGACCTCGGCCTCTCCCCCTCCCCCTTCCTCTCGTGGCTGGCTCCGCCGCCATGAGCTCTTGGGAAGGAGGGACGCGCTGTCGAGCAGCAACCCTAGCCGCCACCGTTGAAGGGCCGGCGCCTCCTCTCGACATGGCAGATGGAAGAAAGGAGCCGAAGTGAATGAAGACGGATGATGAAAGGATGTGGGATCCCATCCCCCTCCCCCTTCTTATAAAGGGGCGGGGTCGGGGCTCGGCCGCCCCACTCGGCCAATCCGGCCATCAGGGGCGCAGGGAATCAAGACCGACCCGCCGCCCCAATCGGTGATGGCCCGGTTTCCCGCATCCACTGCCTGCCACTTGCATGAGGGACATGTGGCGAGCAAGCAGAATCGAGGGGAAGGGTGAGGCGACCGTTCCCCACCTCGTGATCGTGGGGCACGGACGCCTTGAAGACCATGACCCGAGTCCGCCCAAGTAAATGAGTCGCGCCTCTGTGCCTCCCTCTTTTTACGGGGAAGGCGCGAGCCACCTCTTTACCACGATGTGACGCATGCATGCGAGAACCGCCCCACGCATGACCCCCACGTCACGCACGACCCTCCACGTCGCGCGTTCAACGCGGGTCGTGGGGAAGCGCAACGGATGAAAAGTTACCGCGGTAGAATCCGCCCCACCTGCCCGCGCACCATTCTGCCTGGCCCAACAGCGTGTCGCACTTATGTCTGGCCCAGACCCGGGGGCTCCTGTCGGTGTACAAAAGTAGGGGCTCTCCTTTTGACCCCTTTACTTGTGCACGGGCAGTCAGAGCCACGCGCCGCGGCCACACATAGCAGGGCAGAGGAGGGAAGCCGGAGGGAAACCGAAGCACAAGACAAACAAGGCGACGCCAAGACCAGAAGCATAAATGAGCAAAGGGGCGAGGTGGACTCCCCCGGCAAGACCCTTGCCGGGGTGGCCTCCACGGCCCCGGCAAGAGCCTTGCTGGGGCAACTTGCCCAACGCCAGCAGAGCGAGCCACCCTTGAGCCCAAGGGTTCCAAACGACGTCAACAACTACATTGGACCCAGGGCTCGAGACGCACCTCTGTGGTGGCATGCAGATCTTTGTCAAGATCATAGATACATGAGATCAGATGAGGACCATAAGACGACGACCCTCGGCGGGATTCTAGACGAGGAAATCCACAAGACCCCCGGCAAGCGCCTTGCCGGGGATGACCGCAGCGCCACGGCAAGACCCTTGCTGAGGGCATCAGCAGGGCCACAGCCAGGCCCGCGCGTGCCAAGATTCCACCACTGTCCCCAAGCAGCTGTTAGCTCAACCAGCTAGGCAGGCACCTGCGTGGCGACGGGTGGCCTCTACACCGATCCAGCAAGCACCTGCATGGTGGCATGCAGATCTTCGTGAAGGCTCCACCACCGCGCCACCTCAGCAGCCTGCCTGCCTACATGGCGCTGCACACATCGCTGGCCTGGGCGCGTGTCGAAGCGAGACAGAGCGGCGACGGACGGGACGAGCCTCTTTCCCATCCCCGATAAAGCTAATGGACACCTAACTAGCACATTTAATGCACTTTGTCCCGTAATGCCGGGCGATAAGCTCGCGCACTGTACACCTTTCCACCTCCTGTGTGCCACTGTGGCAACCCATTTTTCCTATAATAGGAGGCCCGAGGCGACCAGGAGAAGGATTTGGCTTTTTGGAACTACGCAGCCACCGACAGGGATGAAAGACTTATCTGAATCTGCAGCCCCCGGCAACCTTGGCTTGCCGTGGTTGGATCCTTGTGTCTTCAGCCCCCGGCAGTCTTGGCTTGCTGGGGCCGGAGCGCCGGTTCGTTCCCTCTCTTCCAAGTGGCTCAGCAGAAATGTCCACGTGCCCTGTGAACCAAAGAGGACAGAAAGACGCACACTCGACCTCTAGGCTAGGGGTTAGTCGCCGCTAAGCACTATCAACCCTAACCGAGGGAGAGACTTAACCTAGCATGCATGCTATAACTTAGGGCGCTAGCACTTCATTTATTTATGCTCAGGGTCTGCGCCTGGCTTTGTACAGAGGGTTACATGCCTTGCCGGCAAAGCTTGTACACAAGGTGGCTTGCCGAGAGGCCCGGCAACCGCGCCTTTATGGGTAAAACTTGCGAAGATGTTCAATGTTACAGGAGTTGCTCACTAGGCCAGCATCTTCGGTCTCCAGGCGGACTGCGCCGGGCCTGGTGACTCGTATTACCCGATAAGGGCCTTCCCACTTGAGCGTCAACTTGTTGGAATTCTTGACCGATTGAACGCGCCGAAGAACAAGGTCGCCTTCCTCAAAACTTCGCGCATGAACCCTGCGGCTATGATAGCGGCGCAGGGCTTGCTGGTAGCGTGCTGCTCTCACAGCCGCCCGAAGACGATCTTCCTCAAGGAGCGTTGCGTCATCTTGCCGCAATTGCTCTTGCTCAAGCTCATCGTAAGCGAGCACCCGAGGTGACCCATATATGAGTTCCGTGGGGAGAACTGCTTCTGCCCCGTATACCATGGCAAAGGGTGTCTGGCCGGTGGCTTGATTTGGGGTCATCCTGATTGACCAAAGAACCGCCGGCAACTCATCAATCTAGCGCCTTTCGCTCTTGTGCAGCCTGTCAAAAGTCTTTGTCCTCAGGCCTCGCAACACTTCAGCATTTGCCCTCTTCGCCTGGCCGTTGCTCCGTGGCTGTGCCACGGAAGCGGAACAGACCTTGCTACCGAGGTCTTGGATGTATTGCATGAAGGTGTGGCTTGTGAACTGCGTGTCGTTGTCGGTGATGACTCTGTTTGGCACACCAAAACGGCACACTAGCCCCTTGAAGAACTTGGCGGCTGACTGTGCTGTCACCTTCCTCACTGCTTCCACCACCGGCCACTTTGTGAACTTGTCGATCGCAATGTACAAGTACTCAAAGCCCCCGACAGCACGGGGGAAAGGGCCCAGGATGTCAAGCCCCCAGACCGAGAATGGCCAGGAAAGAGGAATTGTTTGAAGGACTTGAGCTGGTTGATGAAGCTTCTTTGAATGGAACTGACACGCTTCACACTTGGTTACTAGTGCCATTGCATCCTGGAGGGCAGTGGGCCAGAAGAAACCCTGCCGGAACGCCTTGCCGGCAAGGGCCCTCGACCCTATGTGGGAGCCACATATGCCTCCGTGTATCTCCGCCAACATCTCCAGTCCTTCCTCCCGGGGGATGCACTTCAATTTCACACCGTTCGGTCTCTTCCTGTACAGGACGTCATTGACGAACTGATACATAGCAGACCGACAGGCTACTTTCTCCGCTTCTTCCTGCTCCTTAGGAAGCTCCCCTATTTGGAGGAATCAGACGGTATGTTGTGCCCATGCCGGATCCTAGGGCTCGACGGCAAGGACTAGAGGCATTTCTTCTGCCATGGGAGCGGGCGTCTCTACGGCCAGGGCTTGATGGCCTGCCGGAGTTAGTTGCTCCTCGGCAGGCTCAGAATCCATGGCAACACCCTTGCTGGCGGCCCCTGGGGGCTCAGCGGGAAACTACTTGCTGGGGCCTGATTTCCACCGTTTGTTCTGCTCCATTGATGGTTCGACGGACGGTTGAGTTAACCGAAGCAAAAAAGTACCTGGTTCCACAGGTAGCTTGAATGCAGCACGCTTTGACAGGTAATCGACGATGTCGTTCTTCGCTCGGGGAATGTGCTCCGCTTGTATACCGTCAAAGCGCTCCTCCGGCTTCCTCACCTCATCTACATAGGCCTCCATCAACGGGCTCTAATAATCTTTGTTGACTTGTCTGACGAAAAGCTGCGAATCACCCCTGACGATGAGCTTCTTAACTCCGAGGTCTGTCGTGATCGACCGGCAAGCAACCCCTCGTACTCAGCAGTGTTGTTGGTGGACATCTCCCTGGGAAAGTGCATCTGGATTACATAATTGAGGTGCTCTCCGGTGGGTGCGACGAGCAGCACACCAGCACCGGCACCTTGCAGCCAGAAAGCCCCGTCAAAGTACATGATCCAGTCGTGACTTGCTTCCTTGCCGGGGAGAGTGGTCTCCGGATTTCCACGTCGGGCATTGAGGTCACTTCTGCAATGAACTCCGCCAAGACTCTGCTCCGGATTGTCGAAGTACTTTCAAACTTCAAACCAAAGCTTGATAACTCCAAGGCCCACTCCACAATCCTTCCGGTTGCGTCTGGATTGTGCAGTATCCGTTGCAATGGGAGGCGGGTGACGACGGTGATTTTGTGTGCTTGGAAGTAGTGACGTAGCTTCCTCGAGGCCATAAGGAGGCCGAAGAGCAATTTTTGCACACCAGAGCACCTTGACCTAGCCCCCTGCAGGAGGGAGCTGACAAAGTAAACTGGGTGCTGCATCATCTTCTTCTTCTGCACCACTTCATTTGGTTGCATGGGCCCTGTCCCTATGGCGTCAGGCTCTGCTGGGGGCCTTGCCTTGCCGGCACGAGGCCCTGCCGGGGGAATCTCTGACTTGCCATCCGCCGGTCCTGCCATTGCCACTGCCTCTTCATTGACCTCCCTCTGCGCCACCAGCGCGGCGCTGACCACTTGATTCGTCGCCACCAGATACAGCAGCAACGGCTCTTGTGGTTTAGGCGCCACCAGTACTGGTGTAGACGAGAGGTATTTCTTCAGATCCTGCAGTGCTGCTTCAGCCTCAGGGGTCCACTACATTAGGCCCGCCTTTTTCAAAATCTTGAAAAAGGGAAGGGCGCGCTCGGCAGACTTGGAGATGAATTGGCTCATGGCGGCAACGCTACCAGTGAGCCGACGCACATCCTTGATCTGCTTGGGCGCCTCAATCTGCTCAATAGCCTTGATCTTGTCTGGGTTTGCCTCGATTCCATGCTGCGACACAAAGAACCCGAGAAGTTTGCTGGACGGAACGCCGAAGACACACTTCTCAGGGTTTAGCTTGAGGTTGATCTTGCGTAGGTTGGCAAACGTCTCTTCTAAGTCTTGTACAAGAGTTGCCTTGTCCTTGGTTTTGACCACTATGTCATCCATGTAAGCTTCCATATTTCTATGTAGCTGGGGCTCAAAACCAATTTGGACCGCCCTTGCGAACGTCGAGCCATCACTCTTCAACCCGAAAGGCATCCGTAAAAAGCAATACGTACCACATGGGGTGATGAATGATGTCTTCTCTTCGTCTTCTCTTGTCATGAAGATCTGGTGGTAGCCCGAGTAGGCGTCGAGGAATGATAACAGATCACACCCGGCCGTGGAGTCAACAATCTGGTCGATGCGCGGCAACGGGAAGGCCTTAGGACAAGCCTTATTGATATCTGTGTAGTTAATACACATCCTCCACTTCCCGTTTGCCTTGCACACCACCACCGGATTGGCCAACCACATCGGATGGAGCACTCTCCTCACCAAGCCTGCTGCTTCCAACTTCCTGATCTCCTCTGTGATGAACTCCTGCCGTTCCAAAGCTTGCTTCCTGACCTTCTGCTTGACGGGTCGCGCATGGGGGCAGACAGCAAGATGGTTCTCAATCACTTCCCTGGGAACGCCGGGGATGTCAGATGCTTGCCATGCAAACACATCGACATTCGCCCGCAGGAAAGTGACGAGCGCACTTTCCTATTTGCTGTCGAGGGTGGAGCTTATGGTGAAAGCCCCTCCCGTGCCATCCTCCTTGACGGACACCTTCTTGGTCTCTGGTGGCGCAGCTCTGGATTTCTTGCTCTTGCCGGTGGATCTCTCTGGCATGTCCTCGACGGTAGCACAACACTCCGAAGAGGTGCGCTTGCCGGAGTGGGTGCGAGAGGTCTTGCCGGTCTTCTTCTTCCCTCCTGGGGCTTCAGTGGCAGGAGCAAGTGCCTTGGCGGCAGCTGCTGCAACTGCTTCCCGGTACATTAGGTCGGTGCAGATCAGTGCGTCCTTCTTGTCGCAGGGGACGGTGATGATGGTCATCGGCCCAGGCATCTTCAGCGTGTTGTAGGCGTAATGCGACGCCGCCATAAACTTGGCTAGTGCCGGGCGGCCGAGGATCCCATTGTAGGGCAAAGGGATCTTGGCTACATCGAAGACAATCCTCTCCGTCCTGTAGTTCAACTCGCCTCCAAACGTCATAGGCAACGTGACCTTCCCCTTCGGCTGGCTCCTTCCCAGCTTGACCCCTTGAAACGTGCCCGTCTCCTCAAGGTCTCCATCAGGAATTTGCAGCCTTTTGATCACAACGAGTGAGATCAAGTTCAGACCAGCCCCGCCGTCAACCAGCATCTTGTTCACCTTGAGGTTGCGTATCGTTGGTGAAACCAACAACGGCAAACACCCGACCGCAGTTGTGCGATCAGGGTGATTCTCGGTGTCAAAAATGATGGGCGTGTTGGACCACTTCAGCGGCTTCTGAGCATCGAACGATGGCTCCGCTGCTGTGATCTCACGCGCCCACTGCTTGAGGTGGCGGTGAGAAGTGTGCAGCGAGGCGCCATCATCGACACACATGGCCTCCGTAGCCTTCTAAAACTCTTGCTCGCCGGACTCGTTGTCCTCGTCATGATCGTCGTCTTCCTGCTTCTTGTCGCGGCCCCGAGCGGGCCTCTCTTGTTGGTTATCCTTGCCATGGCCGCCTCCTTGGCCGCCATGCTTCTTGCCGGATCCTTTGGCACCATCCTGACCCTTCTCCTTGTCCCGCCTCTCATACTCGGCCTTTTGCTTCTCAGCAAGCTGCTCGACTTGTCGGCAGTTCTGGAGGTCATGGCCCTTGGTGCGGTGGATCTTGCAATATTGCTTGTCGGAGCCTCCTGGTTTGTCGGCAGCCGCCAAGGCCCAGCAAGCGGCGCACCCGGCAATCTCCTTGCCGGGGTCATCTGCCTTGGCCTTCTTGGCAGTGCCGGTGTCGTTGGATCCCTCGACGGCAAGCACGACCTTGCCCTTGCGTTTCCTGTTGCAACGCCGACCCTTCTTCGTCGGGGCGGTGGTGTCTTCGTCGGTAGAGTCGGTTTCCACGCCGGCGTCCTCGCCGGGGTACTTCCTCCCCTCTTCAGCCCGAGCGCATCTATCGGCCAGAACATAGAGTTCGGCCACATCCTTGACCTTGTTCATCGCCAGCTCTTCATGCATCTTGCGGTTGCGCACATTCTGATGAAACGCGCTGATCATGGCGGCAGGATGAACATCTTGGATGTTGTATTGCACCCGGCTGAACCTCTGTATGTACTTGCGCAGGTTCTCACATTCCTTCTGGGGAATGATATGCAAATCACTCGCCTGGCCATGAGCTTGGTGGCCTCCAGTGAAGGCACCAACGAACCCATGACACATGTCTGACCAAGAAGAAATGGAATCTGCCGGCAAGTGCATCAACCAAGACATGACATTGGGTTTCAGGGCCAACGGGAAGTAATTGGCAAGCACCTTGTCGTCACGAGCTCCAGCGGCTTTCATCGCGATGGTGTAGATGCTGAGGAACTCTGACGGATGGGTCTTGCCATTGTACTTCTCGCCGACATCGGGCTTGAACGTTCGGTGGGATGGCCACTAGAACTACCGCACCTCACGAGTAAAGGCTGGGCAACCCACCTCATAAGGTAGGCCGCCGGAGCCTCCCGATGCTGGGTGGTCCATAGTGGGTCCCGCCTGCTTATCTGACTGGTGGCGTGTATCGCGCCGGCGCTCGATGGTGGTTTGAGCGTCTTCATGGGCTCGCTCCCGAAGAACTTGGTGCTGGTCGCGGTGGGTCCGCGGGTCGGACGACGCTATGGAAATGTTATCACAAGTGTCACCACGATGGATCGACACCCACGGTGGCTGGCGTGGAGGAGAGTGCACCGTGGATGCAGCACCTCCGGCCCCTCCACCGCTGGCATGCGGTGGTTCGACGGAGCGTCGGCCTGAGGGCCCCGCTGGCCGTTGCTCGTCTTGATTGGCAACGCCGACAAGGCTCCGGATGGTGGTCCTCCACTCATCGAGCTTTTCCACAGCAGGAGGGAAGTCGAGGAGTAGCTGCGCGTGCGCGAAAGCTTCTACTGGCGTGGGTGGCGGCGAGAGCTGCGTGGACCGTGGCGCGCTTCGACTTCTAACCACGTTAGAAGGAGCACTTGTTGGAAATATGCCCTAGAGGCAATAATAAATGGTTATTATTATATTTCTTTGTTCATGGTAATTGTCTATTATTCATGCTATAATTGTATTGTCCGGAAATCGTAATACATGTGTGAATACATAGACCACAACGTGTCCCTAGTAAGCCTCTAGTTGACTAGCTCGTTGATCAACAGATAGTCATGGTTTCCTGACTATGGACATTGGATGTCATTGATAACGGGATCACATCATTAGGAGAATGATGTGATGGACAAGACCCAATCCTAAGCGTAGCATAAAAGATCGTGTAGTTTCGTTTGCTAGAGCTTTTCCAATGTCAAGTATCTTTTCCTTAGACCATGAGATCGTGCAACTCCCGGATACCGTAGGAGTGCTTTGGGTGTGCCAAACGTCACAACGTAACTGGGTGACTATAAAGGTGCACTACGGGTATCTCCGAAAGTGTCTGTTGGGTTGGCACGGATCGAGACTGGGATTTGTCACTCCGTGTGACGGAGAGGTATCTCTGGGCCCACTCGGTAATGCATCATCATAATGAGCTCAATGTGACTAAGGCGTTAGTCACGGGATCATGCATTGCGGTACGAGTAAAGAGACTTGCCGGTAACGAGATTGAACAAGGTATTGGGATACCGACGATCGAATCTCGGGCAAGTAACATACCGATTGACAAAGGGAATTGCATACGGATTGATTGAATCCTCGACACCGTGGTTCATCCGATGAGATCATCGTGGAACATGTGGGAGCCAACATGGGTATCCAGATCCCGCTGTTGGTTATTGACCGGAGAGGCGTCTCGGTCATGTCTGCATGTCTCCCGAACCCGTAGGGTCTACACACTTAAGGTTCGGTGACGCTAGGGTTGTAGAGATATATGTATGCGGAAACCCGAAAGTTGTTCGGAGTCCCGGATGAGATCCCGGACGTCACGAGAGGTTCCGGAATGGTCCGGAGGTGAAGAATTATATATAGGAAGTCAAGTTTCGGCCACCGGGAAAGTTTCGGGGGTTACCGGTATTGTACCGGGACCACCGGAAGGGTCCCGGGGGTCCACCGGGTGGGGCCACCTATCCCGGAGGGCCCCGTGGGCTGAAAGTGGAAGGGAACCAGCCCTTAGTGGGCTGGGGCGCCCCCCTTGGGCCTCCCCCCATGCGCCTAGGGTTGGGAACCCTAGGGGGGGAGCTTCCCCCTTGCCTTGGGGGGCAAGGCACCCCTTCCCCCCTTTGGCCGCCGCCCCCCCTTGGAGATCCCATCTCCCTGGGCCGGCGCCCCCCCAGGGGGCCTATATAAAGGGGGGAGGGAGGGCAGCAACCTACAGCCTTGGGCGCCTCCCTCCTCCCCTGCAACACCTCTCTCTCTCTCGCAGAAGCTTGGCAAAGCCCTGCCGAGACCCGCTACATCCACCACCACGCCGTCGTGCTGCTGGATCTCCATCAACCTCTCCTTCCCCCTTGCTGGATCAAGAAGGAGGAGACGTCGCTGCACCGTACGTGTGTTGAACGCGGAGGTGCCGTCCGTTCGGCACTCGGTCATCGGTGATTTGGATCACGGCGAGTACGACTCCGTCATCCACGTTCATTGGAACGCTTCCGCTCGCGATCTACAAGGGTATGTAGATGCACTCCTTTCCCCTCGTTGCTAGTAGACTCCATAGATGCATCTTGGTGAGCGTAGAAAATTTTTAAATTATGCTACGATTCCCAACAGTGGCATCATGAGCCAGGCCTATGCGTAGTTACTATGCACGAGTAGAACACAAAGCAGTTGTGGGCGTTGAGTTTGCCAATTCTTCTTGCCGCTACTAGTCGTTTCTTGTTTCGGCGGCATTGTAGGATGAAGCGGCCCGGACCGACCTTACACGTACGCTTACGTGAGACAGGTTCCACCGACTGACATGCACTAGTTGCATAAGGTGGCTAGCGGGTGTCTGTCTCTCCTACTTTAGTCGGAACGGATTCGATGAAAAGGGTCCTTATGAAGGGTAAATAGAAATTGGCAAATCACGTTGTGGTCATACGTAGGTAAGAAAACGTTCTTGCTAGAAACCTACAAACCACGTAAAAACTTGCAACAACAATTAGAGGACGTCTAACTTGTTTTTGCAGCAAGTGCTATGTGATGTGATATGGCCAGAAGATGTGATGAATGATATATGTGATGTATGAGATTGATCATATTCTTGTAATAGGAATCACGACTTGCATGTCGATGAGTATGACAACCGGCAGGAGCCATAGGAGTTGTCTTTATTATTTTGCATGACCTGCGTGTCATTGAATAACGCCATGTAAATTACTTTACTTTGTTGCTAAACGCGTTAGCCATAGAAGTAGAAGTAATCGTTGGCGTGACGACTTCATGAAGACACAATGATGGAGATCATGATGATGGAGATCATGGTGTCATGCCGGTGACGAAGATGATCATGGTGCCCCGAAGATGGAGATCAAAGGAGCATAATGATATTGGCCATATCATGTCACTATTTGATTGCATGTGATGTTTATCATGTTTTTGCATCTTATTTGCTTAGAACGACGGTAGTAAGTAAGATGATCCCTTATAATAATTTCAAGAAAGTGTTCACCCTAACTGTGCACCGTTGCGAAGGTTCGTTGTTTCGAAGCACCACGTGATGATCGGGTGTGATAGATTCTAACGTTCGAATACAACGGGTGTTGACGAGCCTAGCATGTACAGACATGGCCTCGGAACACACGCAATACACTTAGGTTGACTTGACGAGCCTAGCATGTACAGACATGGCCTCGGAACACGGAGGACCGAAAGGTCGAGCATGAGTCGTATAGAAGATACGATCAACATGGAGATGTTCACCGATCTTGACTAGTCCGTCTCACGTGATGATCGGACACGGCCTAGTTAAACTCGGATCATGTTTCACTTAGATGACGAGAGGGATGTCTATCTGAGTGGGAGTTCATTAAATAATTTGATTAGATGAACTTAATTATCATGAACTTAGTCTAAAATCTTTACACTATGTCTTGTAGATCTAATGGCCAACGTTGTCCTCAATTTCAACGCGTTCCTAGAGAAAACCAAGCTGAAAGATGATGGCAGCAACTATACGGACTGGGTCCGGAACCTGAGGATCATCCTCATAGTAGCCAAGAAAGATTATGTCTTAGAAGCACCGCTAGGTGAAGCACCAATCCCAGAGAACCAAGACGTTATGAACGCTTGGCAATCACGTGCTGATGATTACTCCCTCGTTCAGTGCGGCATGCTTTACAGCTTAGAACCGGGTCTCCAAAAGCGTTTTGAGAAACATGGAGCATACGAGATGTTCGAGGAGCTGAAACTGGTTTTTCAAGCTCATGCCCGGGTCGAGAGATATGATGTCTCCGACAAGTTCTTCAGCTGTAAAATGGAGGAGAACAGTTCTGTTAGTGAGCACATACTCAGAATGTCTGGGTTGCATAACCGCTTGTCTCAGCTGGGAGTCAATCTCCCGGATGACGCGGTCATTGACAGAATCCTCCAGTCGCTTCCACCAAGCTACAAGAGCTTTGTGATGAACTTCAATATGCAGGGGATGGAAAAGACCATTCCTGAGGTATATTCAATGCTGAAATCAGCTGAGGTAGAGATCAGAAAAGAACATCAAGTGTTGATGGTGAATAAAACCACTAAGTTCAAGAAGGGCAAGGGTAAGAAGAACTTCAAGAAGGACGGCAAGGGAGTTGCCGCGCCCGGTAAACCAGTTACCGGGAAGAAGTCAAAGAATGGACCCAAGCCCGAGACTGAGTGCTTTTATTGCAAGGGAAGTGGTCACTGGAAGCGGAACTGCCCCAAATACTTAGCGGACAAGAAGAAGGCCGGCAACACCAAAGGTATATGTGATATACATGTAATTGATGTGTACCTTACCAGTACTCGTAGTAGCTCCTGGGTATTTGATACCGGTGCGGTTGCTCATATTTGTAACTCAAAACAGGAACTACGGAATAAACGGAGACTGGCGAAGGACGAGGTGACGATGCGCGTCGGGAATGGTTCCAAGGTCGATGTGATCGCCGTCGGCACGCTACCTCTGCATCTACCCACGGGATTAGTTTTAAACCTCAATAATTGTTATTTAGTGCCAGCTTTGAGCATGAACATTGTATCTGGATCTCGTTTAATTCGAGATGGCTACTCATTTAAATCCGAGAATAATGGTTGTTCTGTTTATTTGAGAGATATGTTTTATGGTCATGCCCCGCTGGTCAATGGTTTATTTTTGATGAATCTCGAACGTGATGTTACACATATTCATAGTGTGAATACCAAAAGATGTAAAGTTGATAACGATAGTCCCACATACTTGTGGCACTGCCGCCTTGGTCACATTGGTGTCAAGCGCATGAAGAAGCTCCATGCAGATGGACTTTTGGAGTCTCTTGATTACGAATCATTTGACACGTGCGAACCATGCCTCATGGGTAAGATGACCAAGACTCCGTTCTCCGGAACAATGGAGCGAGCAACCAACTTATTGGAAATCATACATACCGATGTGTGCGGTCCAATGAGTGTTGAGGCTCGCGGAGGATATCGTTATGTTCTCACTCTCACTGATGATTTAAGTAGATATGGGTATGTCTACCTAATGAAACACAAGTCTGAAACCTTTGAAAAGTTCAAGGAATTTCAGAGTGAAGTCGAGAATCAACGTGACAGGAAAATAAAATTCTTACGATCAGATCGTGGTGGAGAATATTTAAGTCACGAATTTGGTACACACTTAAGGAAATGTGGAATAGTTTCACAACTCACGCCGCCTGGAACACCTCAGAGAAACGGTGTGTCCGAACGTCGTAATCGCACTCTATTGGATATGGTGCGATCTATGATGTCTCTTACCGATTTACCGCTCTCATTTTGGGGCTATGCTTTAGAGACTGCCGCATTCACTTTAAATAGGGCTCCGTCGAAATCCGTTGAGACGACACCGTATGAATTATGGTTTGGGAAGAAACCTAAGCTGTCGTTTCTAAAAGTTTGGGGATGCGATGCTTATGTCAAGAAACTTCAACCTGAAAAGCTCGAACCCAAGTCGGAAAAATGCGTCTTCATAGGATACCCTAAGGAAACTATTGGGTATACCTTCTACCTCAGATCCGAGGGCAAGATCTTCGTTGCCAAGAACGGGTCCTTTCTAGAGAAGGAGTTTCTCTCGAAAGAATTGAGTGGGAGGAAAGTGGAACTTGATGAGGTGATAGTCACCCCTTCCGAACCGGAAAGTAGCGCAGCGCGGGAAAATGTTCCTGTGGTGCCTACACCGACTGGGGAGGAAGTTAATGATGATGATCATGAAGCTTCGGATCAAGTTACTGAACTTCGTAGGTCCACAAGGACACGTTCCACACCAGAGTGGTACGGCAACCCTGTCCTGGAAATCATGTTGTTAGACAACGGTGAACCTTCGAACTATGAAGAAGCGATGGCGGGCCCGGATTCCGACAAATGGCTAGAAGCCATGAAATCCGAGATAGAATCCATGTATGAAAACAAAGTATGGACTTTGACAGACTTGCCCGATGAGCGGCGAGCCATAGAAAACAAATGGATCTTTAAGAAGAAGACGGACGCAGATGGTAATGTGACCATCTACAAAGCTCGACTTGTCGCTAAGGGTTATCGACAAGTTCAAGGGGTTGACTACGATGAGACTTTCTCACCCGTAGCGAAGCTGAAGTCCGTCCGAATCATGTTAGCAATTGCCGCATACTATGATTATGAGATATGGCAGATGGACGTCAAAACGGCATTCCTTAACGGCTTCCTTAAGGAAGAGTTGTATATGATGCAGCCGGAAGGTTTTGTCGATCCTAAGAATGCTAACAAAGTATGCAAGCTCCAACGCTCAATCTATGGGCTGGTGCAAGCATCTCGGAGTTGGAACATTCGCTTTGATGAGATGATCAAAGCGTTTGGGTTCACACAGACTTATGGAGAAGCCTGTGTTTACAAGAAAGTGAGTGGGAGCTCTGTAGCATTTCTCATATTATATGTGGATGACATACTGTTGATGGGAAATGATATAGAATTCTTGGAAAGTATAAAGGCCTATTTGAATAAGTGTTTTTCAATGAAGGACCTTGGAGAAGCTGCTTATATATTAGGCATCAAGATCTATAGAGATAGATCAAGACGCCTCATTGGTCTTTCACAGAGTACATACCTTGACAAGATATTGAAGAAGTTCAGTATGGATCAGTCCAAGAAGGGTTCTTGCCTGTATTGCAAGGTGTGCAATTGAGCAAGGCTCAATGCCCGACCACGGCAGAAGATATAGAAAAGATGAGTGTCATCCCCTATGCCTCGGCCATAGGGTCTATTATGTATGCCATGCTGTGTACCAGACCTGATGTAAACCTTGCCGTAAGTTTGGTAGGAAGGTACCAAAGTAATCCCGGCATGGAACACTGGACAGCGGTCAAGAATATCCTGAAGTACCTGAAGAGGACTAAGGATATGTTTCTCGTTTATGGAGGTGACGAAGAGCTCGTCGTAAAGGGTTACGTCGACGCTAGCTTCGACACAGATCTGGATGACTCGAAGTCACAAACCGGATACGTGTATATTTTGAATGGAGGAGCAGTAAGCTGGTGCAGTTGCAAGCAAAGCGTCGTGGCGGGATCTACATGTGAAGCGGAGTACATGGCAGCCTCGGAGGCAGCACAGGAAGCAGTCTGGATGAAGGAGTTCATTACCGACCTAGGGGTGATTCCCAATGCGTCGGGCCCGATGACTCTCTTCTGTGACAACACTGGAGCTATTGCCCTTGCGAAGGAGCCCAGGTTTCACAGGAAGACCAGGCATATCAAGCGTCGCTTCAACTCCATTCGTGAAAGTGTTCAAAATGGAGACATAGATATTTGTAAAGTACATACGGACCTGAATGTAGCAGATCCGTTGACTAAACCTCTCCCTAGGGCAAAACATGATCAACACCAGGACGCAATGGGTGTTCGATTCATCACAATGTAACTAGATTATTGACTCTAGTGCAAGTGGGAGACTGTTGGAAATATGCCCTAGAGGCAATAATAAATGGTTATTATTATATTTCTTTGTTCATGGTAATTGTCTATTATTCATGCTATAATTGTATTGTCCGGAAATCGTAATACATGTGTGAATACATAGACCACAACGTGTCCCTAGTAAGCCTCTAGTTGACTAGCTCGTTGATCAACAGATAGTCATGGTTTCCTGACTATGGACATTGGATGTCATTGATAACGGGATCACATCATTAGGAGAATGATGTGATGGACAAGACCCAATCCTAAGCATAGCATAAAAGATCGTGTAGTTTCGTTTGCTAGAGCTTTTCCAATGTCAAGTATCTTTTCCTTAGACCATGAGATCGTGCAACTCCCGGATACCGTAGGAGTGCTTTGGGTGTGCCAAACGTCACAACGTAACTGGGTGACTATAAAGGTGCACTACGGGTATCTCCGAAAGTGTCTGTTGGGTTGGCACGGATCGAGACTGGGATTTGTCACTCCGTGTGACGGAGAGGTATCTCTGGGCCCACTCGGTAATGCATCATCATAATGAGCTCAATGTGACTAAGGCGTTAGTCACGGGATCATGCATTGCGGTACGAGTAAAGAGACTTGCCGGTAACGAGATTGAACAAGGTATTGGGATACCGACGATCGAATCTCGGGCAAGTAACATACCGATTGACAAAGGGAATTGCATACGGGATTGATTGAATCCTCGACACCGTGGTTCATCCGATGAGATCATCGTGGAACATGTGGGAGCCAACATGGGTATCCAGATCCCGCTGTTGGTTATTGACCGGAGAGGCGTCTCGGTCATGTCTGCATGTCTCCCGAACCCGTAGGGTCTACACACTTAAGGTTCGGTGACGCTAGGGTTGTAGAGATATATGTATGCGGAAACCCGAAAGTTGTTCGGAGTCCCGGATGAGATCCCGGACGTCACGAGAGGTTCCGGAATGGTCCGGAGGTGAAGAATTATATATAGGAAGTCAAGTTTCGGCCACCGGGAAAGTTTCGGGGGTTACCGGTATTGTACCGGGACCACCGGAAGGGTCCCGGGGGTCCACCGGGTGGGGCCACCTATCCCGGAGGGCCCCGTGGGCTGAAAGTGGAAGGGAACCAGCCCTTAGTGGGCTGGGGCGCCCCCCTTGGGCCTCCCCCCATGCGCCTAGGGTTGGGAACCCTAGGGGGGAGCTTCCCCCTTGCCTTGGGGGGCAAGGCACCCCTTCCCCCCCTTTGGCCGCCGCCCCCCCTTGGAGATCCCATCTCCCTGGGCCGGCGCCCCCCCAGGGGGCCTATATAAAGGGGGGAGGGAGGGCAGCAACCTACAGCCTTGGGCGCCTCCCTCCTCCCCTGCAACACCTCTCTCTCTCTCTCTCTCTCGCAGAAGCTTGGCAAAGCCCTGCCGAGACCCGCTACATCCACCACCACGCCGTCGTGCTGCTGGATCTCCATCAACCTCTCCTTCCCCCTTGCTGGATCAAGAAGGAGGAGACGTCGCTGCACCGTACGTGTGTTGAACGCGGAGGTGCCGTCCGTTCGGCACTCGGTCATCGGTGATTTGGATCACGGCGAGTACGACTCCGTCATCCACGTTCATTGGAACGCTTCCGCTCGCGATCTACAAGGGTATGTAGATGCACTCCTTTCCCCTCATTGCTAGTAGACTCCATAGATGCATCTTGGTGAGCGTAGAAAAATTTTAAATTATGCTACGATTCCCAACAGCACTATCCACGGCCCAGCGGCTGCGTGCCATTTTCGCCAGCACTTCGGCGGGCATGTTGGCCTCCTTCGTCCCACAGATGATGCACAGGACTCTTCCCACGGCGGCGTCCGGGGTCTCCAGCGTGGTGGCGCTGCTCGTCGCGCCCACCCTAGGAAGAGCGCGCTGTGGGCGCCGGTGTAGGTGTCTTGGAGGTTGCTGCGCCACCCGTAGGTGGCACAGCGACACCCTTGGAGGGCCCCGCGCTGCCTGCAGGGGGCCCAACCCCGTCTTTGGATTTGGCGGTGTGCGGCCCATCGTCTGGCGCACGAACAACACCGCTCGCCAGGCTCTGACTGCCAGAGCGATGCTGGTGCTCGCGGGCCGCGACTCGGGTTATGTCCGCGACTGGCCCGCTGCTCGCCCGCACTGGCACGGGCCGTTCGGCTCCCGATGAGCCGATCGCCGTGATCGTCTTCTTCTTGGGAGCCATGGTGATGAAGAACTGCTAGGCTAACTGCTAGACCGGATTCTCACCACTGCTCCCCCTACCTGGCGCGCCAAAGATGTCGGGGAAACGACACCTATGGGGTCACTAGAATCCCTTCTACGGTTGGCGGGCGCGGGGTTGTGAGAAGAGCAGGTTTAGGAGCTAGCACAAAGATCGTTTACCCAGGTTCAGGCCGCGAGGATGCGTAATGCCCTAGTCCTGCTTTGGTGTGTATTTCAGAGTGTTCTTGAGCTCTCGAACTAGCTATGGTGGCTGTGTAGTTCCAAAGAGCCGAATCCTTCTCTTGGTCGCCTCGGGCCTCCTTTTATAGGAAAAAGGGGTTGCCACAGTGGCACACGGGAGGTGGAAAGGTGTACAGTGTGCGAGCTTATCGCCCAACATTACGGGACAAAGCGCATTAAATGTGCTACTTAGGTGTCCATTAGCTTTATCGGGGACGGGAAAGAGGCCCGTCCCGTCCGTCGCCGCTCTGCCTCGCTTCGACATGCGCCCAGGCCAGCGATGTGTGCGGCGCCATGTAGGCAGGCAGGCTGCTGAGGTGGCGCGATGGTGGAGCCTTCACGAAGATCTGCATGCCACCACACAGGTGCGTGCTAGGTCGGTGTAGAGGCCGCCCGTTGCCACGCAGGTGCCTGCCCAGCTGGTTGAGCTAATAGCTGCTTGGGGATGGCGGTGGAATCTGGCAGGCGCGGGCCTGGCTGTGGCCCTGCTGATGCCCTCGGCAAGGGTCTTGCCGTGGCGATGCGGTCGTTCCCGGCAAGGCGCTTGCCGGGGGTCTTGTGGATTTCCTCGCCTAGAATCCCGCCGAGGGTCGTCGTCTTCTGGTCCTCATCTGATCTCATGTATCTATGATCTAGACAAAGATCTGCATGCCACCACAGAGGTGCCTCCCGAGCCCTGGGTCCAATGTAGTTGTTGACGGTGTTTGGAACCCTTGGGCTCAAGGGTGGCTCGCTCTGCTGGCGTTGGGCAAGTTGCCTCGGCAAGGCTCTTGCCGGGGCCGCGGAGGCCGCCCCGGCAAGGGTCTTGCCGGGGGAGTCCACCTCGCCCCTTTGCTCTTTTATGCTTCTGGTCTTGGCGTTGCCTTGTTTGTCTTGTGCTTCGGTTTCCCTCTGGCATCCCTCCTCTGCCCTGCTATGTGTGGCCGCGGCGCGCGGCTCTGACTGCCCGTGCACAAGTAAAGGGGTCAAAAGGAGAGCCCCTACTTTTGTACACCAACACAGAGCGGGACATGGCCCTGGCTTTCGATGGTGGTGTGGCGGCAATGGTGGCTGGCAACAGCTGCCGATGGGCAGCGGCGGCGGAGCGTGTGGTGGGTGTTCCGCGCACACTCAACAAGGACGCCACACGCACTACACTACGCCGGGGACTGCACCGCCGCCGCGGTGTAGCCTCCCAGCTGGAGCTGTCCTCTAATGACGGCGGAGTGGCTGAGCGTCGAAGACGGACCGGTGCCATTGACGATTGTGGGAGAAGCAGAGGAGATAAGCTACAGGGAGGGAGGGGAAAATGCGACGTAGGACTCGCCGGCCGTGAGGGTTTTTATAGCAGGCCGGTAAGCATTGGGATTTTGGGGGATTTCACCGAGTCGGGCGGGAAGCTTGCGCGGGAACCTGCGAGGTTGCGCGGGAACGGGCTCACCGACAATTCATTGGCGCCACTTCGAGCCACCGTTTGGCCAAAAGAACGCCCCCGCGCGCTGCGCAAGCTTGCGCTATAAGCCGTCTGCGGCAGCGGGGTGACAAGACGTGCGAGAGGAGGACGAAAGGACACGTACACATATGGTTAATACAAAAAAATGTTTGCGATTTAATTACCTACTATACCCCCGTCCTGGTTTATAAGTAGGATTTAACTAATAAAATACGAATGCATGTCGCCAAAGATTATATCGTTGGAGTCGAATTTGAACATAGTTTCCAGCTATACAATTTTTGTAACATGCATTAACACTTTTTTGGTTAAATGTAAGGTTATATACCAGCAAGCGTTTGCCCACAACACACACGGCTCATTCCATCACAAACAGCTCGGATGGATCAACTGTATGCCACGTATCGCACACGCAACTCTAATCTGATTCGTGCTTGATGTCTCCGACATCGCCCGCATAGTTCATCTTATTTGCCATGTATCACTGTGCCGGCCTCTGCTCGCCTCCCTCGGCAAGCTCTGCTCGCCGTTAGGCACCGCAGCGCGCTATGCTCGCCATTAGGCGCGGCGCGCTCTGCTCGCGTCCGTCGGTACGCTCGGCTTGTGGACAACTTTTCCTTGTGTGTTCAACTGCTATATGCATATATATATGGTTGCTCGCCATTGAGGCGACCGCGGAGCGCTCTGCTCGTGTCCCGCTGCGCGTGCTCTGCCAGCGGTTGGGCATGCGCATGATCACGTCGGGGGGCCCATATGCATGCGGTTGCACCGCGCGCGTTGCCACGCGATGCAGTTACGTGCGGCACGATGGAGTTACGCGCTGCAAATTAGAACTGCCATCAGGGCCTGCCGATATTCCTGGCCGTTCGGCTTCCCCTTTAATTCCCGCGGCCATTATAACCTTAGTCTCTTCAACCTTTCGATCACGCCCCACAACACAACAAGCACACCCACGATGACACATAGAGAGGGGATGTCTAGCGGCACTCCGATGGAGTTCGGCAAGCATAGAGTGGAGACCCACGCGAGGGAGACGGATCTCTCGGTGGTGTAGACCATCGACCCGGCAGTGGTGGACGACTACATCAACAGCGTTGAGTAGTTGCTTGCTCGAGACAAGTACAAGGTGGTCGACATCGACCTCCAGTACACCGCCGGTCGTCCCGGCATAGATCAGAAGGTTGTCGTCGCCCAGTTGTGCGTGCGCCATCATCTCCTCATCTACCACTACTGCATGGCCACAGAGCCTTGCGACCGTTTCAACAGGTTTGTCAATAGCACCGACTACAAGTTCGCCACGGTGGAAATCACCGACGATGTAAAAGCGCTCAGTGTTACGGGCTTGGCCTGCAAGAACCTTGTCGAAATCCGTGACCACTACAGGGTCTGGGGCAGCACGAAGAAGGACTCCCTGGTCGAACTCGCCTCGGCCATCATCGACCCCTACTATGAAAAGATGAAGCAGGATGCCCATAGAACAAGTCCCCTATCCTGGCACAGGGCCTGGATGCGGCAACTGGATGAACCTCACCTTAGGTTCTCGGCCAACAGTGTGTACACATGCTACGAGATGCATAGGCAGATCATTGACATGAGGAAGTGCCTTGTTACCCAAAGTGACGAGCCCAGATCGAGCCACAAGCAGAGCAAGCAGAGCAAGCGTCACAAGAAGTAGATGATGATCATATGATCGTTTATGCTAGTTAATCATGCATGTAATATATAGTTTACTTTATTTGGTGTGCGGAAATGTCATGTGTGTAGTAGCCACCTATGTAATTATGCATGTAATAGTTTACTTTGGTGTGTGCAAATGCCATGGTTGTAGTAGCCACCTATGTAAGTGGATGTTTAATTTGGTTATGCAACCATGTCCTTATAAGTGTGTGTGCATATATATATATATATATATATATATATATATATATATATTGTTGTTCTGTATGCAATCCCATCGCACAACACACACGTCTTATTAGCAGCAACCGTCCGTGTTATTATCGGTCTTTGCACACATTTCTGATTACAGACCTGTTTGCCGCGTATCACACACATCTTGTTATATTGAACTGTTTCTGTTCTCTTGTCTCAACACAAACAGTTCATCCGAGTGAATCGCATGCCGTATATCACACACACCTTGATCTGGCTGACCGTTTCTTTTGTGTTGCCTAATCACAAACAGTTCATCCGAGTGTACCGTATGCTGTATATCGCACACACCTCCATCTGGCTGCCCGTTTCTTTTGTTCCTCCTCATCGCAAACAGTTAACTAAAATCTGAACCGTGTTTGATGCATCCTCCATCGCAAATGTTTTGCACCTTTTTTGACGGGTTTTTTACACCACCGTTTGCCATTATTGCATCACACATAGTTTCGTCGAAGGGTCTCTGATCGTAGTGTCGCGTTAGCAGCACCCTGCAGTAGTGATAGGAAAGAAGTGAGTAGGCTGTAGACTTGTAAAAAATAATCCTCACACTGTATCATGTCTGAGTCAACTCATCCTTTAAGATCAAAATGTGTAGCCCCTAAGGGCCGGCTTAAATTGACAAGTTAAGTCGGGACTTGTAATTAGTGAAGAAAATCCAAATACGTATCCCCCAAGGGCCGGCTTAAACTGACAAATTAAGCCGGAACTTATAATAAGTGAAGAAAACCCAAACACATAGCCCCCAAGGGCCGGTTTAAACTGATAAGTTGAACCGGGTCTTCAAAATTTGAAGCAACCTGCATTAGCCCCCAAGGGCCAAGTTTATTGCGGGCAATGTACTTGGGACTTTTAATTAAGCTGCCTCTCAAATTATAATTGTATGCTGTAATCATTATCCCATTACTGTCTTTCAAGCAGAATTGACCATGCAGCAGTCGCAAGTAGGTGACTTAAAGAAAAACATCAAGAGCCAGCAAACAGAAACTTCCAAGGCCAAGTCAAAATTGAAGGCCTCATTAGACGCAATTGAAAAGTTCAAAGCAGATTTTAACCTTGAGAGAGCCGGTTGGGAGACAAAGAAAAACACGCTGGTGAAGAGAGCTGAAGACACTAAGGCTGAGCTTAAGCCGGTGACTGAAGAGTTATCTGGCTTAAAGCAACATATTAATCAGATGAAAGTTTCCATCTTTGGTAAGATTCATACACTTGATCGTCCGTTCGAATAGTATTTTAAGCCGCTTGGTGACTCTTAATCTTGGCTGTTTATCTGACACAACCACCGATGAACAGGCTCCAGGAACGCCAGTCTTGGCAAAAATATGCTGATGAAACTCAAGTCAGTGTATTCACTGACTGAGCAGTTATATACTGGTACCATGCAAAGTCTTGTGGCCCTATCAGGTGGAAAAAGACTGCCAAATCAGATCAAGACTACGCTGGAGCAACTTTCAACAGCACCGGCTCAAGTCGCGGAATACAAACTGTCAGCTGCCCGAGCCAGAGCTATTTGTGCTCTTGGTCGGGCCAAAGCATGGGCAAACGAACTTGACCCGGAAGAAATAGCCACCGGTTGTCTAGAGTTCAAAGACGACGGGTCTGGTTTCGAGGAGCAAGACTTCAACAATTGCGTCAGAAAAATGCGACCCATCGCTTGCAAGCTGATTGAAGATTTAAATCTGGACCATTATACTCTGGCTTATGATCATAACAACCAAAGGATTAAGCCGCTTGTCGTGGGAACGAGTCTGACAGTAAGAGTAGGGGGTACGTAAGAGGAGGCAGGATCCTAGCTACGGCGAGGATGTACACATAGACTTGCAAGTTCAGGCCCCTCTCGGAGGAGGTAAAAGCCCTACGTCTCGGTGCCGCTGAGGCTGGTCGACTGGATGTGTGTTGAAGTTACAGGGGGTGCGAACCCTTGTGCTAGAGGAGGGGGTGGCTTATATAGAGTGCACCAGGCACCTCCAGCCCTCGGTTACACAGGGTTCAATGTGAGTTAAGACAGGGGCGTTACTGGTAACACCTGCTATTAATGATCTTTATGACTACAGAGTGAATGCCTAACCGTTGCCATCCTGGGGTAACTGTAAGCCTTCTGTGCTCCGAGTGATCCTTTTTTACGGTCGAGTGTAGTGATCAGGTTGAGTGGAATTGGGATATCCAAGTGGAATCTTCCGTCGAGTGGATTACACTTCATGGTGATTTCAGTCGGTATCTTCTGTAGAACTTCGTATGTCTTTAACTCTAGGGCAGTGTCCTTAGGTAGGGTGTCTAGGTCAGGCCTATGACCCTACCCTAGGTACATGTCATCGTTGTTAGCCCCCGAATGGATTGAGGTTCAAGTGAGGAAGGGTTGAAGTTGGTTCCGACTTGATTCAATGCTTTAGAGGCATTTCATCGAGGTCTTGAAAGCACTCGGGTACTTTAACCCTGCATCAGTCGCCTCGATCGATTCTAGCTTCATAGATCGCGGAGTGAATTATGCTGTAAATCTTCGAGTGAATTGGAATGTGATATCTTTGATGCGATTAACTGCTCTGCGGTCTCCGGATCTCACTGGATTCGAAATTTTGGAGAAGCGTGCGGGACGGGGCGTGGCACAGTAAACGGAACAAGTAGATAGGGGCTCCTCAATCTTTGTGTCGCCTTTTTCGCCATGTATCAGGCCAGCGCCTATGACGGGACGCGATAGGATTGCTCGGGCCCATGGGTCAGCCACTCGGAAGCGGGCCCATAAAAAGTGCCGAGGCCGATGCGAGGCACTATGCGTTCCATTCGTTCCCCTTTCTCTCCACTTCTCTGCCTTGTCTCTTCCTGCTCGTCACGCCCTCGCCCGTTCCTCTCGAGCTCCGCCGCCATGGTGAAGGAGAAGACCGCGGCTTTGGAGCGCGCGAAGAAGGCGACGACAAAGGGCAAGAAGACGGCTCGGGGGTCATGGTCGCAGTCCGATCTGCCGCTAGGTTGGATCCAGGGGGACTGGATCTGCTCCAGCATCGTGAAGGAAGAATTGGAGAATCTCGCCCATGACGGCCTGATTGCTCATGGGTCCTGGAGATTGCCGGAGGGGGGAATCCGAGCCCCAGTCGCGCGAGGGCGAGCGCGTCCTCCTCACCACCCACGTCGAGCGAGGTTTCTTCCTGCCCCCGCATCTGTTCTTTTGGGGTTTTTTGAACTTCTTCGGTGCTCAGATCCACCACTTTCCTCCCAACACAATATCGTATCTTGCCGCATTTGTTTCGATGTGCGAAAACTTCCATGGGTGTCAGCCGCTCTGGGGTCTGTTAAAACACATTTTCACTTGCCAATCTCAGTCGGTAAAGAAAGCTAACCCGGATGACAAAAAGACACACGTGATCCAAATGTGCGGGGGGTTAGGGATCCAAATGAGAGGTAGGAGTACTTTTCCGCCCATGACTTTTCTCGAGTCAGTTAGAGGATGGCAGTCGACTTGGTTTTATTGCAAAGACATCCCGACTCCTGGTCAGTCGACCGGCCTCCCCCCTTTCACTCTAGATAGACTCCGTCAGCCTTCTTCACTGAAAGTAACCATGGCTGAGAAGGGTCAGGTGTCCATGTTAGTCGACGCGGTCATCGCATTGGTTCAAGGCGGAGTGACGGTATGGATCTATTAGAGGTACTCCTCAGTCGACGCATCCAACCCTTGCAAGCCCGTGACCACACTATGTGGATGTACTCAGGTCCAGAAGACACCGCTAGAACCCACCCGGAGGAGGTTGACGAGGAGACGGTGGCCCAGTGGCTCTGGAGCATCGCTGGCAACAAGGATAACCCCCGGGGGTCCAGGAGGATTTTTTCATTCGACGCCCAGAATGCACCCGGAGAGGTCGGGCGTTTCTAGTCGAGTGTTTATGAGTTCTTTGATATATAACTGTCTTGAAATCCGCTTGATACTTGTAACCTGTGTCTTGTAGGTTTTCACCAAGATGTACGCGATGCCGAACGGGGAGCAACACCAGGAAGGAGTAGAGAGTGATGGAGAGAGCGTTGATTATGAGTATGCAGATGACAGTGAGGACTCTGGCAGCAGCGAGGAAGTCGACTCGCCGCCCTGCTCTGAACGGCGTTCCAAGTAGTTGCAGGACCCTGCGGGAGGACGTGGCAAAGCAGTCCTGCCGAGTGCGAAAATTCCGAAGCACACTCGGAATTCAACCCCAGAGCCATCGAAGAAGGCCGCGAAGCAGGCCAAAGTTGTTCCACCAAAACCCCGGAAGGCCCTGCCCAGGATCAAGGTGGTCGTGCATGTTGCTTTAGCGTAAGAGTTTCTTTTCCTTTTCTTTCGTTTCCACTATGAACTTCTTCTCTTGTTTAACCGAGTGAAATTTGGAACTTCCAGTGCTACTACTTCAGCAACTTCTATGGTTATTGATGAGGAGCGGGATGATGCGGAGACCACAGACGCGGCCACATCTCGGGCAGGTATGATTCCACAACCATGCTTTTACTTTGCTGACTATTTTGATGGACGACTGAAATCTTACTGTCGAGTGTTTTGCAGTGCCGACAAATGTTATCCAGCTTCCAGATGATGATGACGGTGAGGAAGTACCTCAAAGGAGTACAGGGAGAAGGGGTAGGGCTTCTAGCAGGAGGATACCTACCAGCAAAGCGCCTCGCCCGGCATCTGACCAACCAATGATCCAGTACGGGCTACTGTCTCTTTTGCCGATCCTCTATCGACTGACCAGCCTTCGGCGTTGACTGCTCAGACTTCTGGTCCAATTGCACAACCTCTAGCTCCAACTCCACCAGCCATGTCATCGGTTCCCTTATCCACTCCATTTGCTCTGCATCACATCCCGGAGGACCAAGTAGGAGATGCCAAGGAAGCTATGATCCAGGTGGGTCTGATGAAGGACCGACTGAAAGTGGTGTATGACACCAGCAAGGCCGCCTATGATGCCAGCTCTGCTCTTCAAGACAATGTCCGAGTAAGTGGGATTGTAAGTTGATTTCCGATTGGTTTTCCAACTTGATTCTTTCTCTATTAGGATATGCTATCTGAAAATTGCTGCTTTATTATTCGTAAGATGTTGGTCTACTCCTTGCATCTGTACACCCACTGGGTGTTTTTTGTAGCTATGTAGCTCTTTTACTCGAATTAGACAGGTCGTGTCGAGTGAGTTCTTGGTCTAGTGGGGGCATGCTGAGTGCACCCACTGTGTGTAGTCCCCGAGATCGCGGTCGACTGCGGGTAGTCGACGGTGGTCTTAGAACAAACCTGGTTTTTTTTGTAGCTGAGTAGCTCTTTCACTTGAGTTTAGACATGTCGTGTTGAGTGGGATCCCTGTCCAATGGGGGCACACTGAGTGCACCCACCGGGTATAGTCCCCGAGACCGAGGTCGACTGCGGGCAGTCAGCGGTGTTCTGAGAACAAATGTTGTTGTTGTTGTTTTTTTACTCCTTCCACTCCGGCTGGGCTGACCATGCCAAGTGGGAAATCGAACTAGTGGGGGCACGCTAAGTGCACCCACTAGGTGTAGTCCCCAGGACTGCTGTTGAATGTTTGATTCGGCGGCAGTCTTAGAACTCCATTGCCATAACAATTTGGTCTTTCACTTTTTCACTCGGAAGTAATTGATCTTTGTAACTATTGATTGATTTATCTTGTTGTTGATTGCAGAAATCTTGCGAGCTCGGGACTTAGTATGCTGCCTTGAAACAGGAGAAAATCCAACTCAAGCTTAACCTAGATCTTGCCAAGGAGAACCGGAAGAAGGCTCAAGATGAAGTGGCAATCATGGGAGGTAACGATTCTTCGACTGCGTGCCTTGTCATTTTTCTTTTCACATTCCCTTTTGAGGCGAGTGAGTGATTCCACTCGAACATATGTGCATAGTGAAAACCGTCAACTCCTAGCCCGACTGAAGACTATTGTTTCTTTAGACAAAAATGAAGCAGGCCTTGGAGCAGGATCTTGACCTTGAGGGGGCGCAGAAGACGGCGCACGAGAAGACTGAACTGGCTGACAGGAAGCTAGCTTCAGTCGGCAAGTTGGAGGAGGAGAATGCCAAGCTGAAGACTAATGTTGATGAGGCATAGAAAGAAGCAGAACAGCTGAAGGAGGAGAAGGTGGCCTTGGCTGACAAAGTGGATGTTCTCACTCGGAAGAGGGACAAACTGGAAGCTTATCTGGGTAGTCTTGCCAAGAAGATGTTCCTCATGCTTGAAGGTATTTTCCCTCGTCTGACTGGATCAAAAACTTCTTCACAACGCTGCCGCAAACTCACTATTTTTCTCTCTATGCAGAGTTATGTCAGAATTTTGAGGACGAAACTGGGCGGATCGAGACAGGACTGGACCCCATCAAATCTCCCATTAATGATGAAGCTGCCATGAACATGTTGCGACAGGAATCTCGCCTTGCCAGCGTCTTGGACTATGTGCTTCTGAATGACCTCGAGTCACTGATGACTCGACTCAATGACATCCCTGACCGAGTTCAAGCATGGAAGAAGTCAGCTGCTCACTGTGGTGCTGATGTGGCTCTATCACTTGTCCGTGTTCATTGCAAGGACGTCAAGGAAGAGAAGCTGAAAGCTCTTCAGGTGGAAAACACAAAGAAACTTTATTTTCAATCTTTATGGAGACTTTCATCGATGCAGCCAGTTGCATCGTAGACGCCATCGACTTGGATGCTTTCATTGAGCCAGCTAGCCCTCCTCCTGCCGAGTGAAAAACTTGATAACTTGACTTTATTTGCCTCGGAATGCCAAGTGATTTTGTAATCGTTAAACTCTTTCGGGCCTGACGCCCGAGTACTTCTGCTTATGGTTCTGAACCTCGCTGGATTTATCTGAATCTTGGTTGCTTTATTCGAATGCAGTTTCTTTGTCTTCAATGTTCTTGGATTTTTTGACTTAGGCGAATCTGGAATCGCAGCTAAGTCTCCGAGGGGGAGGATTGCTCTTCGCCCGAAGTAGACGTTGTACTTGTGGTGTAGCTCAGAGTGCATCCAGACGTTGTACTTGTGGCGCAACTCAGAGTGCATCCAGGCGTTGTACTTGTGGCGTAGCTCAGGGTGCACCTCGTTCCTCCCGAGTGGGAGGATTGCTCTCCACTCGGCGTGTTTTTTGAAACTTAGGCGAGTTCGGGGTCGCAGCTAAGTCTCCGAGTGAGTGGGTTGCTCTTCACTCGGAGAATGTTTTGTAACTTAGGCGAGTACGGGATCGTAGTTAAGCCGCCGAGTGAGAGGATTGCTCTTCACTCGGTGTGTTTTATAACTCAGGCGAGTACGGGATCACAGCTAAGCCCCCGAGTGAGAGGATTGCTCTTCACTCGGTGTGTTTT
>NC_057805.1:133504547-133507361 GCF_018294505.1 Triticum aestivum | reverse complement strand
CCTGAGTGAGAGGGTTGCTCTTCACTCGGAGTGTTTTTGAAACTTAGGCAAGTACAGGATCGTAGCTAAGCCCCAGAGTGATCGGGTTGCTCTTCATTCGGAGTGTTTTGTAACTTAGGTGAGTACGGGATCGCAACTAAGCCCCCGAGTGAGAGGGTTGCTCTTCACTCGGAGTGTTTTTGAAACTTAGGCGAGTACGGGATCGCAGCTAAGCCCCCGAGTGAGACGGTTGCTCTTCACTTGAAGTGTTTTATAACTTAGGCGAGTACGGGGTCGCAGCTAAGCCCCCGAGTGAGAGGTTTGCTCTTCATTCGGAGTGTTTTATGACTTAGGTGAGTACGTGTCAGGACCCCGATTCCAAGTCACATCGATCTAGCCGGTAACACCTCATATCACTTTGCGGCCTCACGCACGGTATTCCCACAGGTGTCGCCTTACCATGGCCCGGGACTGTTTGCGCCTTTTGGCTCGTATATGATAGTGTCGCTAGCATCCATATAACAGAGAACCCGGGCCGACATGACTAGTCGTGAACCCAAAGTGGCACTAACTTACGGAGACAGGCATACATGAATCAACATCGAGCATGTCGGTCAGCAGCGTGCGAATCTGGGTTGTAGCACTGGGCTAACAGGACTCCGGTGAACCGGGCTGTAGCAGGCTAGGCAGGACTCCAGATGTCACCGCGTGACATTTCCCCGAAGGGACAGACATAGGAACGAAGTGAATCACATGCCGGCCAGTCAAGTGTTCCGGAGCAGTAGTGCTGGGCTAGCAGGACTCCGGTGAACCGGGCTGTAGCGGACTACTATGGCTCATGGAAGCACAAGACTACATTTCCCCATAAGAGAGGCTACCAAGGATAAACAACTAGGTTGTCGGATACCACACATACTGTAGACCAGACCTCAAACAGTTTGTGCTGCTGTGCAGCAGTGTCATCCCTGGATCAGTAATGCTGACACGCACAGTACAAATGGAGGATTTATAACAGAGTAGCGATCACACACTTATTACAACGAATATCTCAAAAGAGAATAAGTATGATAAATATGGCTTAAGGCCATCTAAATACGATAACAGCGGGAGGCTTGGAAGATAAGTGAGTCCATCAACTCCAACGGCATCACTAAGTATAAGACCACGACCTAAGGCACCTTACTCGTCGTCTGAAAAGTCTGCAATATGAAACGTTGCAGCCCGAAAACGGGTCAGCACATGGAATATGCTGGCAATGTAACACATAGAGAATAATGAACATAATAATGCTATACTACATGCATATATGGCTGGTGGAAAGCTCTATGGTTACAGTTTTGCGAAAAGCCAATTTTTCCCTACTACAAAGGAATAAATTTTATTTAACTATCATGGTGGTTGTTAAACATTGAGAAGGTACCTCCAACTCAATCCCAATTAAGTATCATCATTAACCCAACAAAATTAATTAAAGTAACATGGTGACGAGATTCACATGATAATCCAGGTACTAGATACTCAAGTTGTCCATAACCGGGGACACGGCTAATCATGATTAGTTTGTACACTCTGCAGAGGTTTGTGCACTTTTCCCACAAGACTCGATCGCCTCCGCTTGATTCTCGCACTGCATGATGTTTGAGAAACGGATGACCGAGACACAGTCTTTTAGAAGCGTTAACTCTCTACTCTGGGTAGACCGTACCACCTACATCCCCTACATCTGCTAGTCTACCTCTTCAAGAGCTCACACAACTTAATCAACTATGCTACAGCCCATAATAGCTTGTGGCTGCACACGGAAGTTTCTAGCATGAATAATCTCATGATCCCTTTGAGCCTGGGTGGCGGTCCATAGGATGATCACACGGGTACTCCGGGATATCCAAAAATACAGGCAACACTGGGTTCTCCAGGTGCCTCAATCCACCCAGATGTGATTTTTAGTTGCCACCTTAAGTAAACCATTAATTAACAATCTCACATCTGTCATGAATATCTCTCAAACCCAATCCACGTCTACAAGCATAGCATAGCATAGCAATATAATAGCAAACGTAGAAGTAACTCCCAAGGGTTTGATAATAAAACAGGTAATAGGTACTACCTCAACTACTTCCCAATACCCACATTTTAATTAGATCTTAATCATGCAATGTTTGAGGATTGATCTAATGCAATAAAAACTGGGTATGGAAGAGTATGATCAAAGTGTTACTAGCCTTGCTGATGATCCGTGTAACCTAGAGATTCGAAGTAACAAGCGGCGCACTCCGGGTACTCTATCGCAAACAAACAAGAAAACAATAAGTACTCATCTAATGCACAAGTAAAACTCAAATAAAAGATACAACCAGAAAGTTCAACTTAAGAACTCCGGTTTGCAAAAAGAATCAAATCGAACGAAGCAACGAACGTCAAACGGCGAAAGAACAAGCTTCGTTTACTAATCTGGATCTAGGTCAAATTTTACAGTAGCAAAAACTTGTTTGAGTAGGTTAAACGGAAAGAGAATTTCGATACGAAACTCTAGGCGCTTGAATCGCCTGATTTTGATAAACGAGCGAAAAGTTAAACGAAAACGAAGATATGATCTCAAATCACGATCTGGAATAATCGCGGAAAAATCCGACGAAAAAGAAAAACTGACGAACAGTTAAAGAACGGACGTTCGTTAACAGCGAAAATCCGACGAACACGTTCGTTTTAATGAACGGGTCGGTGAACGTTCTCTAAGTAATAAAACCGAAAAAAATAAACCGATGTAAAAAAACGAAAACTAGGGTTTAGAGAAAAAAATAAACCGAATCGGTTTTTTTTAAACCGGACTCGGGC
>NC_057805.1:133496047-133503972 GCF_018294505.1 Triticum aestivum | reverse complement strand
CGAGGGAGACGACGGGAGCAGGCCGGCTGGCTCGGCTGGGCCTCGGCCCGGTCGGGCGCGGTGGTTTTTTTTTTAAATATTCCGCCGAATCTAAAAAATCGCAGAAAATTAAATAAAAATCCAAAAATGATAAAACAAATTTTCCCCGTCTAATTAAAATAATTAGAACAAGGTGAACATTGTTTTGACACAAAAATGCAGTTTTGAAAACATGCAATTTTTTTTATGCAAGTAAAATTGCGAATAAAATCCGAATAAAATCCAATATATGATTTTAATATTTTTCCTCCAATATTTCAATTGTTTTGGAGAAGTCATATTTTCTTCTCTCATTTATTTTAATATGAAATATTTTTCCGGAGAGAAAATAATTAAAACCAAAATCCTCGTTTTATTATTTGATAAAAATCAAATATGAAAAATCGGGAAAATCCCCAATTCTCTCCGAGGGTCCTTGAGTTGCTTAGGTTTATCGAGGATTTGGCAAACTGCAAGAAAATATGCTATGCAATGATGATCTAATGTATAACATTCCAAATTTTAAATTTGGGATGTTACAAACCTACCCCCTTAAGATGAATCTCGCCCTCGAGATTCGGGTTGGCTAGAAAATAGGTGAGAGTGGTTCTTCCGTAGATCTTCCTCTCGCTCCCAGGTGGCTTCATCTTCCGTGTGGTGACTCCACTGGACTTTGCAAAACTTGATAACCTTACTGCGGGTAACTCGGCTGGCATACTCAAGAATCTTAACTGGTTTCTCCTCAGAGGTTAAATCACTTTCCAGCTGAATTGCTTCCAGTGGCACTGTATCTCTCAGTGGTATCTCAGCCATCTCTGTGTGGCACTTCTTCAACTGGGAAACGTGAAATACATCATGAACTCCGGACAATGCTTAGGCAATTCCAGCTTGTAGGCAACTTCTCCCATACGTTCCAAAACTCTGTATGGTCCGATAAAACGGGGCGCTAGCTTTCCCTTAACTCCAAAGCGCTTCACTCCTCGGAGTGGTGATACTCGAAGATAAACTCTGTCTCCGACTTCGTGAACTATCTCCTTACGTTTAGAATCCGCATAACTCTTCTGCCTGGATTGGGCTACCTTGAGCCTATCGTGAATCAACCTCACTTTCTGTTCAGACTCCTTAATCAAATCTGGTCCAAACAACTAGCGGTCTCCAACTTCGTCCCATAACAATGGTGTTCTGCACCTCCTTCCGTACAAGGCCTCGAAAGGGGCCATCTTCAAACTGGTTTGATAACTATTGTTGTAAGAAAACTCTGCATATGGCAAATTGTCGTCCCAACTAGATCCATAATCTAGTGCACAAGCTCTCAACATGTCTTCCAAAATCTGATTGACTCTCTCGGTCTGTCAATCTGTCTGTGGGTGAAAGGCTGTACTGAATTCTAGCCTGGTTCCCAAAGTTTCATGTAACTGATTCCAAAACTTCGAGGTAAACTGAGTTCCTCTGTCTGATACAATGGTCCTCGGAACTCCATGCAAACATACGATTCTGGTCATGTATATCTTTGCCAACTTAGCACTGGTGTAAGTGGTCTTCACTGGGATGAAATGAGCTACTTTCGTCAAACGGTCGACTACAACCCATATTGAGTCATAGCCTGAACGAGTCCTGGGCAATCCTGTGATAAAATCCATGCCTAGTTTATCCCACTTCCATTCGGGTATCGGCAATGGTTGTAGCAATCCCGCTGGCTTCTGATGTTCTGCCTTCACTCTCTGACACACATCACAAACTGCTACATACTCCGCAATATCCTTCTTCATTCCGGTCCACCAGAAAGTATCCTTCAAATCCAAATACATCTTGGTATTTCCTGGGTGAATCGAGTATGGTGAATCATGGGCCTCTTGTAGGATCAACTTCCTGATCTCCGGATCATTAGGCACATAAACGCGGTCCTCAAACCATAAGGTATCGTACTCATCCTCACGAAATCCCTTGGCTTTTCCTTTGCTCAACTTTTCCTTTATCTCGACAATCTCCTTGTCTGTCTTCTGAGCTTCTCTGATCTTTTCCATCAAGGTAGACTGAATCTCCAATGTTGCTAAATAGCCTCTTGGAACTATCTCCAAACATAGCTCGCGAAGATCCTCGGCTAACTCCTGGGGTAACTCTCCTGTCATGAGGGTGCTGACATGGCTCTTGTGGCTCAACGCATCAGCTACTACGTTAGCCTTCCCTGGGTGGTAATGCAATCTCATATCATAGTCCTTAATAAGCTCCAACCATCTCCTCTGTCTGAGATTTAACTCCTTCTGCGTGAAAATGTACTTCCAACTCTTGTGATCCGTGTACACCTCACAATGGTTTCCGATGAGAAAATGTCTCCATGTCTTCAATGCATGCACTACGGCTGCTAACTCCAAATCATGCGTGGCATAATTCTTCTCATGGGGTTTAAGTTGTCGTGAAGCATATGAAACAACTCTTCCTTCCTGCATAAGCACTGCTCCAAGTCCTCGACGAGAAGCGTCACAATAAACTTCATAATCCTTGCGTTGATCTGGCAGAATCAACACTGGTGATGTAACCAATTGTTTCTTCAACTCTTGGAAACTAGCTTCACATTCCTCAGTCCAATTGAACTTGGTGTCCTTCTTCAATAGCTCAGTCATGGGCTTTGCAATCTTTGAGAAATTCTCGATGAACCTCCAGTAGTATCCTGCAAGTCCAAGGAAACTCTGGATCTCTCCAACTGACGTGGGTGATTCCCAACTGGTTACTGTGTCAACTTTGGCGGGGTCTACTGCTATTCCTTCTTTGGATATAACATGTCCGAGGAATCCAACTTCTTTCAGCCAAAATTCGCATTTGCTGAACTTGGCGTATAACTGATGTTCTCTGAGCTTCTCAAGTACCAAACGCAAATGCTCCTTATGCTCTTCTTCATTCTTGGAATAGACTAAAATATCATTAATGAACACCATGACGAACTTATCCAAAAACTCCATAAACACTTTGTTCATCAGGTTCATGAAATAGGCAGGTGCTTTAGTCAGACCAAATGACATAACGGTATACTCATATAGCCCATATCTGGTGGTAAAAGCCATCTTAGGTATATCCTGCTCTTGAATCTTTAACTGATGGTATCCTAATCGTAGATCGATCTTGGAAAATACTTTAGCTCCTTGTAAGCGGTCAAACAGATCATTGATCATCGGCAGTGGGTACTTGTTTTTGATGGTCACTTCATTCAATCCACGGTAATCAACAACCATCCTCAACGATCCATCTTTCTTCTCCACTAGAAGTACTGGTGATCCCCAAGGTGACGAACTTGGGCGAATATAGCCTTTATCCAATAACTCCTTAATCTGCTTCTTAATATCCTCCAAATCTTTTGCGGGCATCCTGTATGGTCTCTTAGATATTGGCCCTGTGCCTGGCAAAAGTTCAATCAAGAACTCAATGTCTCTATCCGGTGGCATGCCTGGCAACTCTTCTGGAAATTCATCCGGGTAATCCTTCACCACTGGCACTTCCTCCTGTACAACTCCTGATAAGGAATTCACTTGAGTCCTCTTCGGCATATGCCGGGATACATACTTAATCCTTCTTCCTTCTGGGGTGGTAAGCAAAATCGACTTACTGGCGCACTCAATGTTCCCTTCATACTTTGATAACCAATCCATGCCTAATATCACATCCAATCCTTGCGATTCCAATACGATTAGGTCCAAGGGAAACAGGTAGTTACCAATCCTTAATGGTAACCGTTCACACCATAAACTAGCCATATACTCTGCTCCTGGCGAGGTTACTAACATGGGTGACCTAAGGGCTTGGGTTGGCAGTTTATACTTATCCACAAATCCCCTCGATATGTATGAATGCGATGCACCAGTATCAAAAAGAACGAGTGCAGTAAATGACTTAACCATAAACTTACCTATTACTGCATCAGGCTGTGCTTCAACCTCTTCCACGCTCACGTGGTTCACATGTCCTTTATTGAAGGGGTTCGGCTTCTTCCCAGAGCTTCCATTGCCATTTCCATTCTGGGCTTCAGGACAATCAGTTGCATAATGTCCAGTCTTCTGGCACTTGAAACAAGTAATGTGACTTAGATCCCTCTTGGCTGGGGTAGATGGGGTGTTACGGTTCTGTCCATTGCTTCCTCCATTCCCATTACCAATCTTGGAGCCATTATGGTTGTGCGAACTACCTCCTCCATGGGTATGCTGAAACTGTCCTCCTGGTTTCGGGGCAAAACGTGGCTTCTGCTGAGCTCCAGAATTATACTTCCCTTGTCCATACTTCCTCTTGCGGTTCTCAATCTGCTACTGCTTCCCTTCAATCATGAGTGCTCTATCTACCAACTCCTGGTAGTTGTTGAAGGTTGCTACCATTAGCTGCATGCTCAGCTCATCATTCAATCCTTCGAGGAACTTCTCCTGCTTGGCTGCATCTGTAGCAACGTCATCTGGTGCATAACGTGCTAACTTACTAAAATCCTCCACATACTGGCCTACGGTGCGTCCTCCTTGGCGTAGGTTACGAAACTCACGCTTCTTCATAGCCATAGCTCCTGCTGAAACATGGGCTGTACGGAAAGCTTGCTGAAACTGGTCCCATGTGACAGTGTCAATAGGGTGTGTGGCTGTGTAATTCTCCCACCATGATGCTGCGGGTCCATCAAGCTGATGTGCGGCAAAACGCACTCTTTCCGCATCTATGCATCCTGGAGTGGCCAACTCTCTTCCAACTTTGCGGAGCCAATCATCTGCAACAATTCGCTCGGTGCTACTAGAAAACACCGGCGGATTTAGCCTCAAGAAACGGGCTAAGTGATCAACAGGTGGTGGTGGTGGGTTGTTGTTGTTGTTGCCTTGGTTCTGTACTAGCACTTGCATCAGGGCATTCTATTGCTGAATCAACTGTGTGATCGCCGGTGGGAAAACAAATCCGGTGTCGTGTCTCGGAGGCATCTGATAGGTTAGAAAAGATGAGAGTTTAGAATAGAATGAGGTCTAGGGAGAAAACACTACCCATATGCTCATAAGACAAATACAATCAATAACACTCAATCAATTCAAACAAGGCATACAATCGATCTATCTAGCGTTACAAAAGTGCTTGAACTATACTATATAAATGGGGGAAAACTACTACTGATATGGTGGTCTACTAGAAATTCTGATCAGTTGAAGACTCCATGATATCTGCTCCAGCTTCATCAACAAAGTCATCTTCACTGGGGTCCGAGTCGGTGTCGTCGATGATGATGTAGTTATCCGAGCAAGTGCATTCATCACCTTCTGCTTTTGGCACTGGATTTCCCATGAATACTCCAATCTTCTTCTCCAGGTCGTCATTCTTCCCTACTAGTGCGACGATTTCCTCCAAATAATCCTCGCATGTAGCCTTGAGTTCTTCCTCCAGCTCCTTGATCTTCGTCAATGCCTTCTTCAGATCTATCTTGTCTGAGCACATCTGGTTCTCCTGACGACGAATGTGTTGGTTTTGCTCCTGGATGAAAGCTGCAATTGATCCATCCTTCTTGGTGCTGATCATCTCCCATTGCTCGTCTCGGCGTCCACAAATCTGATAAATATTATCCTTAAGCTCCCTGTGGTAGACTTCTCCAATGCGTCCCATAGCGATGTGGGCTGCCATGCTCTTCCCTAAACTCCAGGTTGGTGCTTCAAAAGACAACTTTATAGGTTCAGTGACTGGCGCAATCGTCCTTCCTGGAACTTGAACTTGAATCTGCCAGCTCTCCTCTTCAGGTAAGGTGGCATTATAGGTTCCAGTGATGCTTGGTATTCCTATCTTCAAGTACTTGGTGACTTCCTTCAAGTGACGTCCAAAAGGCGTATCTTCATCTGGTTGCATGAACTTGCTCCTTGCATCCGCCATTCCTAAAAGAGTAGAAAGTGGAGAGGGGTCAGAAATTAGAAGAGAGAACTGTTCTAGGGTTTAAGCTTAGTGGTCGTGTCCTACAGTCAGCGTGTGCTCTGATACCACATACTGTAGCGACCAGACCTCAAACAGTCTGTGCTGCTGTGCACCAGTGTCATCCCTGGATCAGTAATGCTGACACGCACAGTACAAATGGAGGATTTATAACAGAGTAGCAATCACACACTTATTACAACGAATATCTCAAAAGAGAATAAGTATGATAAATATGGCATAAGGCCATCTAAATACGATAACAGCGGAAGGCTTGGAAGATAAGTGAGTCCATCAACTCCAACGGCATCACTGAGTATAAGACCACGACCTAAGGCACCTTACTCGTCGTCTGAAAAGTCAGCAACATGAAACATTGCAGCCCGAAAACGGGTCAGCACATGGAATATGCTGGCAATGTAACACATAGAGAATAATGAACATAATAATGCTATACTACATGCATATATGGCTGGTGGAAAGCTCTATGGTTACAGTTTTGCGAAAAGCCAATTCTTCCCTACTGCAAAGGAATAAATTTTATTTAACTATCATGGTGGTTGTTAAACATTGAGAAGGTACCTCCAACTCAATCCCAATTAAGTATCATCATTAACCCAACAAAATTAATTAAAGTAACATGGTGACGAGATTCACATGATAATCCAGGTACTAGATACTCAAGTTGTCCATAACCGGGGACACGGCTAATCATGATTAGTTTGTACACTCTGCAGAGGTTTGTGCACTTTTCCCACAAGACTCGATCGCCTCCGCTTGATTCTCGCACTGCATGATGTTTGAGAAACGGATGACCAAGACACAGTCTTTTAGAAGCGTTAACTCTCTACTCTGGGTAGACCGTACCACCTACATCCCCTACATCTGCTAGTCTACCTCTTCAAGAGCTCACACAACTTAATCAACTATGCTAGAGCCCATAATAGCTTGTGGCTGCACACGGAAGTTTCTAGCATGAATAATCTCATGATCCCTTTGAGCCTGGGTGGCGGTCCATAGGATGATCACACGGGTACTCCGGGATATCCAAAAATACAGGCAACACTGGGTTCTCCAGGTGCCTCAATCCACCCAGATGTGAGTTTTAGTTGCCACCTTAAGTAAACCATTAATTAACAATCTCACATCTGTCATGAATATCTCTCAAACCCAATCCACGTCTACAAGCATAGCATAGCATAGTAATATAATAGCAAACGTAGAAGTAACTCCCAAGGGTTTGATAATAAAACAGGTAATAGGTACTACCTCAACTACTTCCCAATACCCACAGTTTAATTAGATCTTAATCATGCAATGTTTGAGGATTGATCTAATGCAATAAAAACTGGGTATGGAAGAGTATGATCAAAGTGTTACTTGCCTTGCTGATGATCCGCGTAACCTAGAGATTCGAAGTAACAAGCGGCGCACTCCGGTACTCTATCGCAAACAAACAAGCAAACAATAAGTACTCATCTAATGCACAAGTAAAACTCAAATAAAAGATACAACCAGAAAGTTCAACTTAAGAACTCCGGTTTGCAAAAAGAATCAAATCGAACGAAGCAACGAACGTCAAACGGCGAAAGAACAAGCTTCGTTTACTAATCTGGATCTAGGTCAAATTTTACAGTAACAAAAACTTGTTTGAGTAGGTTAAACGGAAAGAGAATTTCGATACGAACTCTAGGCACTTGAATCGCCTGATTCCGATAAACGAGCGAAAAGTTAAACGAAAACGAAGATATGATCTGAAATCATGATCTGGAATAATCGCGGAAAAATCCGACGAAAAAGAAAAACTGACGAACAGTTAAAGAACGGACGTTCGTTAACAGCGAAAATCCGACGAACACGTTCGTTTTAACGAACGGGTCGGTGAACGTTCTCTAAGTAATAAAACAGAAAAAAAATAAACCGATCAAAAAAACGAAAACTAGGGTTTAGAGAAAAAAAATAAACCGAATCGGTTTTTTTTTAAAACCGGACTCGGGCGGCGG